>NC_064768.1:12597214-12819714 GCF_011397635.1 Epinephelus fuscoguttatus | reverse complement strand
AACAAAAAAAGGTGAAATAACTGAAAACATGTTTTATATTCTAGTTTCTTCAAAATAGCCACCCTTTGCTCTGATTACTGCTTTGCACACTCTTGGCATTCTCTCCATGAGCTTCAAGAGGTAGTCACCTGAAATGGTTTCCACTTCACAGGTGTGCCTTATCAGGGTTAATTAGTGGTATTTCTTGCTTTATCAATGGGGTTGGGACCATCAGTTGTGTTGTGCAGAAGTCAGGTTAATACACAGCCGACAGCCCTATTGGACAACTGTTAAAATTCATATTATGGCAAGAACCAATCAGCTAACTAAAGAAAAACCAGTGGCCATCATTACTTTAAGAAATGAAGGTCAGTCAGTCCGGAAAATTGCAAAAACTTTAAATGTGTCCCCAAGTGGAGTCGCAAAAACCATCAAGCGCTACAACGAAACTGGCACACATGAGGACCGACCCAGGAAAGGAAGACCAAGAGTCACCTCTGCTTCTGAGGATAAGTTCATCCGAGTCACCAGCCTCAGAAATCGCAAGTTAACAGCAGCTCAGATCAGAGACCAGATGAATGCCACACAGAGTTCTAGCAGCAGACCCATCTCTAGAACAACTGTTAAGAGGAGACTGCGAATCAGGCCTTCATGGTCAAATAGCTGCTAGGAAACCACTGCTAAGGAGAGGCAACAAGCAGAAGAGATTTGTTTGGGCCAAGAAACACAAGGAATGGACATTAGACCAGTGGAAATCTGTGCTTTGGTCTGATGAGTCCAAATTTGAGATCTTTGGTTCCAACCGCCGTGTCTTTGTGAGGCAGAAAAGGTGAACGGATGGATTCCACATGCCTGGTTCCCACTGTGAAGCATGGAGGAGGAGGTGTGATGGTGTGGGGGTGTTTTGCTGGTGACACTGTTGGGGATTTATTCAAAATTGAAGGCACACTGAACCAGCATGGCTACCACAGCATCCTGCAGCGACATGCCATCCCATCTGCTTTGCGTTTAGTTGGACGATCATTTATTTTTCAACAGGACAATGACCCCAAACACACCTCCAGGCTGTGTAAGGGCTATTTGACCAAGAAGGAGAGTGATGGAGTGCTGCGGCAGATGACCTGGCCTCCACAGTCACCGGACCTGAACCCAATCGAGATGGTTTGGGGTGAGCTGGACCGCAGAGTGAAGGCAAAGGGGCCAACAAGTGCTAAACACCTCTGGGAACTCCTTCAAGACTGTTGGAAAACCATTTCAGGTGACTACCTCTTGAAGCTCATGGAGAGAATGCCAAGAGTGTGCAAAGCAGTAATCAGAGCAAAGGGTGGCTATTTTGAAGAAACTAGAATATAAAACATGTTTTCAGTTATTTCACCTTTTTTTGTTAAGTACATAACTCCACATGTGTTCATTCATAGTTTTGATGCCTTCAGTGAGAATCTACAATGTAAATAGTCATGAAAATAAAGAAAACGCATTGAATGAGAAGGTGTGTCCAAACTTTTGGCCTGTACTGTACTCTGTTTGGGAGCCAGCCTCAAGTGGTCATGAGATGAACTGCAGTTTTTGGCACTTCCACATTAGCTTCATTTTTCAGCCTCAGAGGCTGCTGCTTGGTCTAACTGTTACCACACAGGGTCAATGTCACATGCTAGTACTGTATTAGTGATTGAATGCTGTGTATTTCATCTTCTTAAAAGGTGTAGCTCTCTTCACAACAACACAGACACAGGTCGGTTCTTTGAAATGGGCGTTTATTGCTTGGGCATGTCTTCTCTGCTGCATCCTCGCCTTTGTCACACCATCATGCCTTACGCCATGAGAACTTGCTGGCTGCTTGCTGCTTGCTGCGAAAAGAGGTTTTAAGTCCTTGAAAAGTCCTTCGAAAGTTTCTTGGACGTTTCTTAAAGTCCCTTAACCATCTGCTTGAGCTTCAGACGTGAACATAACTTGAATGAATAAAATAGCAGAGTCTTATGAGACAGCGCACACCTTGCGTTGTATACAGTTCCACAATAAACTTGAGTGCAGGGGAACTGCAAACAAGGAACGCTATTTCCGGGCAAACCCATACAATATGAACAATAAACTAATGCATATGTTGTTACGACATTTTTAGTAATTTACACCTGTTTCACATCAGATTTTAACACACTAATTTTAACCTAACATCAAATTAATTAATTAATTATTTATTTGGGTATTTATTGCATGAAATTATGACGAGACTTTAATTATTTTTCACTGTATCATGAACTCAGAATTTATGTAACAGCACTTTCAAAGGGTAACTGGTTTTTTTCAACCTGGGCTCTATTTCCCCATGTTTTTGTGTCTGAGTGACTAATGGGAACAACAATTTTTGAAATTGGTCCAGTATTGAATGAGAGGGCTGCAGCCAGCAGCTTCCAAATAGACATGACACACATCCACTGTAAGTGCTTTTTTGCCATTAACAGGCTCAGATTTTATTCTAAGTATCTGACCACATAATGAAAAGGACCATGCCAAGATAGACCCTGCGTCGTTAGAAACCAACGAAAAAAGGCCTCTTCGGCATGATATGCAGCTGGTTGCCGTTATAGTTTAATGGTGCCCAATGGGAAACACGGCGGGAGAAGGATGAAAGTTAAGGCGTCGACAGTCAGAGTGGGGCAGGTGGGAGGAGTGGTGGATGGGTCCAACAAACACCGACCTTCACCCAAGAGAGCGGTGTTAGCGTCCTGTAAATTTCTAAAGCCAAACACTGTTGTTTGTTCGGAAACCTAACCACATGTTTTTGTTGTCTAAACCTAATCATGTGTTTTTGTTGCCCAAACCTAACGACACGTTGTTGTTACCCAAACCTGACCACATTTTGTTGGCTAAACTTTACCACATCTTTTGTTGCCAAAACCTAACCATGTTTTTGTTGCCTAAAAACTAACCACGTTTTTGTTGACTAAACCGGACCACGTCTTTTGTTGCCTAAACCTAACCATGTGTTTTTGTTGCCTAAACCAAACCACATTTTTGTTGCCTAAACCTTACCACGTCTTTTGTTGCCTAAACCTAACCACATGTTTTTGTTGGCTAAACCTGACCAGGTTTTGTTGGCTAAACTTTACCACGTGTTTTTGTCTCCTTAACCTTACCACGTTTTTGATCCCTAAACCTAACCATGTGTTTGTTTCTTTTGCCTTAACCCAACCGTGTGTTTTTGTTGCCTAAACCTGACCACATGTTTTGTTGGCTAAACTTTACCATGTTTTTTTGTCTCCTAAACCTTACCATGTTTTTGTTGCCTAAACCTTACCATGTGTTTTTGTCGTCTAAACCTTACCACGTGTTTTTGTTGCCTAAACCTGACCACATGTTTTCAGCTAAACTTTACCACGTGTTTTTGTCTCCTAAACCTTAGCACGTTTTTGTTGCCTAAATCTTACCACGTTTTTGTCGCCTAAACCTGACCACATGTTTTCAGCTAAACTTTACCACGTGTTTTTGTCTCCTAAACCTTAGCACGTTTTTGTTGCCTAAATCTTACCACATTTTTGTTGCCTAAATCTTACCACGTTTTTGTCGCCTAAACCTGACCACGTTTTTGTCGCCTAAACCTTACCATGTGTTTTTGTTGCCTAAACCTAACCACGTGTTTTTGTTGCCTAAACCCAACCATGGCAAAGTGTATCTTGAGAGAAGACAATGCATGTAACAGGCAGAACTTGACACAGCGCTCCAGAACGTCAACAGCCAACACACCCAAGGTACCTTGCACATCGGATGTGAACGTGGAAAGTCCATGACCAAAACATCAATATGTGACGAGGTCGGAGTGAGAACGTGTTGTTATCGACTATGTTACATGAAGACGTCCTCTGTGTGTCTTTACCTGTGATATGGTCACTCCAGTCTCAAGACAAATATTGTCCTGGTTTTTCTGTTTGTTCAAGTCATAACATATTTTCCCCCTGAAGGCTGCAGGGTTTGATTCCTCTGGAGACATCACACAAGCCTTTCCTGTTCATGTGTAAGAGGCAGAGTTCTCATACCAACAAAGGACACAGTGTTACTTTGAATTAAAAAACGGAGCAAAGCCAACACATGAGCCCTGACTGATTGTTGAGCGTGTAGATACTGTTGATGATGAAGAGGTGAACAGGCCACAATAATGAAAGGATGAAAGGTTTACATGGCAGACTAAAAAATTCTGAAATGTCTCAGCTACCAGAACATAGTCTAGATAGCCAACTAGTAATTTAGTAACATACAGTGCTAATTTTTGGGATTAAATATTCATTTTTGACTTTTAGTATCTTATAAAACAATGTAACCACTGCGTCCATGCTACCTTTTTCTGGTGCCTTTGATCATACTGCAATGTTGTTCTTCAGCAGACGGAGGGACCCAGCTGTCATGAAATTTACAGTTTTTGTCACTTCTCATCCACGTTGGCTTCAAAGTTTTAGATTTACAGTTCATTCTTGAGCTTGGAAACAGAAACTGACAAAACAAATCAACCACAAGGTCCACTAAGTAGCTGTTCTGGAGCTTTGATCGTCTCAGACGATCTTAATTGGCAGAAGTCATATTCAGATTTCAGTCAAGAATTACCTTCTCATCTCAAACTTTAATGCCAACATGAAGAAGTCCTTAAAGCGGCTATGATCAATATTTTTATGATAAAATTGTATCAAATGACTATGAAAATGGAGTCACTCGTAATGACTACAGAACTAGAGAGAATTATCATCTGAATCTGCAACTCCTCTCGGCCCTAGGAAGCTTTATAGTGGATTTTGACTCATTATTTATCTATGTGGCTGCATCTTCACTTTTTTGGTTCACTCTCACGGCGTTGTTTTCAGAAAAAAAAAAAAGCTGTGAAATCCCACTGTAAACTCCATGCTTATTACAACACAGCCATCAGACACAGTTAGAGACTTGCTGGTGAATTTAATGAAGCATCTAGCAGCTGAAGAGACAGATATTTCCCTCAGGAGTTTGTGAAAAAACCAAGGAGCATAAATTTTGGACCTACATTCCTCAGGTGGAACATAAACTGTTTAAGAAAATATACGCAGCTCCCATGGTGTCATCAACTGTTTTGAAGGCTCGAGTTTGGCATTTTGGCAGTCGCCATCTTGATTTTTTGGAGCCAGAAGTGACCAGCTTTGGATGAAAAGGGTGGATCTGATCTGGCTGTCTGCGAGGTGCAGCACCTCACAGACAGCCTGTCACTCAGAGTAGCCCATCCTTATGTATGCCTAACCTCAAGCCTTAATAAATTGTAAACATGTGGGTTGCATAAAAATCCATCCCCCATTCAGTCGATATTAACAAGCACACTAGCTAAAGAGACCAAAACTGTTTTCTGTACCAGGCTATAAAAAAGTTTACCTCTGCTGTAAAGTTGGACATTTTAACACAGGGGTCTATGGAGATTTACTTGCTCTTTAAGCCAGCCTCTAGTGTTCATCAGGGGAACTGCAGATTGTGTCTGTGTTGGTTTTACTTTTCAGATCTGGAGGTTGCTGCTTGAGGTGGACACAAATACGACTCCAAATGAATGATGATTTGTGAAATAAACAAGTATACGTTATAAACCACAAGGTGATAATATGTAAGGGTTGTGTTGACTGGTTTCTGTTGCCACCAAATGGCCAAAAAAACCATAAATTTCAGATTTTAAGTGCTGAGAAATAAGGAAATTTGAACATCTATATTTCCATGACAACTGGGCAAACTATCTGCTGAGATGTGGTGCGGCTACTAAATAGACCTTGTGTGGTCTGACTGCTTATGTTCCTGACAATACGAAACTGATACCTGTTAAGAGCTGCTGAGGTCCTCGGTGTTGCGCTGATGGATGCAACGTCAATTAAATCAGCGAGCCTGTTGTCCATTAAAGACTGAAATGTGGCATCTGGAACCAAGATGGATCTTCAATCCTGCTTCATACATCCTCTTCCAGTAAACAGAGTACAACAGAATTTCTACTAAATTATGTCTACTAACTTTATGTCTTCACATGTAATGTTTTAACATTTCCTCCGACCTGGTGAAACTCTTTAAAGGTGCAGTCAGCGATTTTAATCCAATACACTTTTTGTCAAATTCAGTGAATATATCCTCAAGGTCTGCTAGCTGTCTGTTCTATGTGCACTGAAAAAAAATCAGGTTTCCATACACAGCCCTGGCTCTATTCAGCCAACGAGCAAAAGGGGGCATTTGTACTCGTGCACAGGACAGGGGAAAGGCCTTGGATGTATAAAGAGAAAGAGGGACAGTAAATTTAGCACACGCTAAAGTGAGCTGCACAGTGCATTGTGCATGTTTCTCCAGAATCGCTGACTCCACCTTTAAGGTAGAAAAGAGATGACTTGACGCTACTGCCACAAACAAGAGTTGGTCACAGCATTTATTTCCATTTTCTGACAAAACTCCACACAAAAACAAACTGGAGACCAAGCTGAAAAAAGAGAGATCCTTCTATTTTATTTCATTTTCTTTTTTCTTTTTTTGCTGCTGTTTTGCAAGTTAAGGTACAGTGCCTTATTCCATATTTCCACTGATTTATTTAAATAATGAAATCGGAGAGAAATCTCTTTTTCCGAGGACACAGAAAGATTGTATTTTTTTTTTTACGGGTGAGGTTGGGTCAGGGGCACGGGCAGGGGCGGGTGGGAGGGTGGGAGAGTCAGAGGTGGTGAAAGTGGGTGGAAGTTTACAAGGAGGGAGGGTTTGCACGGTGTTCACAAACAGACAGACAAACAGGGACAGATAGACAGGCAAGGATGGGGGTGGGGGTGGGGGGGTAAAGGAGGAGTGTGAGAGAGAAAGAAGAGAGGAAGGAGAGGGAGAGACAGTGTGCTTTGTCATGTCCAAATGAAAACAAGCAGCTCTCAGACCACTCAGAATTTAAAAAAAACAAAGAAAACATAAAATTTATACGAACAATTTTGTTTTTTAAAAAACACCCAGTCGTCTATTAGAAAACAACAACACAAGCAGAAAATAACACATGAGGAGGAGGAGGAGGGAAGGAGGGAGGGAAGGAGTCAGAGGAAGTGACAATTTTTCCACCCTATCAGGGTGTGAGTGAGTGCTGAAGTTTTATGGTGAGACTGATTCTTTATTGATGGTGGAGGAGGAACAGGAGGGGCGAGAACGGCAGTAGAAGATTGGCAGTGAGTACATAGAAATAGAAAGAGAAAAAAAGGAGGGTAAGAAGTTGGCGAATGGCAGGAAATGGCAGTGATTAAGGAGCTGGATCGGGGTGGCTTATCTCTGGCAAGAAAAAACAAAAAAAGACGCCACCGACCCGCTCAGATCGCCAGTTGGGAGCCTAGACAGGAGCTGCCATGTTGTTATTCTGCTTGGCAAGAGTGATCGCAGTGGAACAGTCAGGATTTTGTCTTTATTCTTGCAACTGTATTCTTTATTCAGTTCTACACAGCGGTGTAGTTTGAGTACACATATGAAGAGTGGCTGCAGTTAACAGTGCAGTAAGAAGCATCGGCACAACAGTGTTACTGGCAGACTAGTGCTGTATAGACTTTGGATAGAAAAAAAAAGGGACAGAGGGACAGAGAGGACAGGGAAGATTCACAACCCCACCTCCTCCCCCATCCTCTCCTCCGCTGTCGTTGGTCCTTGCATCGTCTTGGCGCTTGATTTTTTGTTTCTTTAGGGGATGAGGATGGAGAGGAGGAGGAGGAGGAGGAGGAGGAAAGGGGAAGAGTAAACATTTTCTTGAACAGTTTGAGTATGTTGACAGGGGAGAAGGGATGGATGGAGGGGAAGGAGGAGAGAGTAAGAGAGGGAGATAGAGAAGAAGGGATGAGTTCAGGGGAGAATGGGGTGAGAAGTAAATGATGCTTTGATAATTTAATAGTATGTCTCTTTCTCCACCCAGCCTGCAGAGATGGAGAGGAGAGGAAAAGAGGGAAACAAGAAAAAGAGAAAGAGAGAGGAGTTACCTTTTAAATTTGACTGACATTAAGACAAAATATTAATTACAAGGATAAGGTCCTGGATGATGATATCCTTCAAACTGTCTGTGGTTGTATTAAAAATATAAGTGATTCATCTATGACCTTTGTCATGACGAATATCGTTAATTTCTTCTTTTGTTTTTTACCGTTTAAATCCATACCAGCGAGAAATTAAAATCTGTATAATGTTATTATAATGTCATGATCATCTGCTACAACTGTATATATATATATGTATATATATATATATATATACATATATATATATATATATATATATATATATATATGTACTGCATTTTAGTGGCAGCCTGATGAGGTGAATAACACTATTTTGGGCAACTTTCAAAAGTGCGTACTGTTCAAAAAACATTTAATTTTTAGTTTGTTCAGTGCACCTCTGAATGAACCTACTGTGCAGCTGAAATACTACATGTATACAAGTGTGCATGTGATCTTACCTCCAGGATTTCGGCGAAGGATGAGTTTTCGGATCTCATCATAAACAAAGATGAGGAAACTGTACGGGAATGCACAGAACCACCAACTGGGCCTGAGAGAGAAGGGAGGGAATGATGGAGAATGAGAGCAGCACCCAGGTCAAAACTGGGAGACAGTGATAAAGAACAAAGTACGAGGGCTGAATGATTCATTGAATTCAAATTGACATCAACATGCAATAGAAAGCTGTTTGCAAATTGCAAAAGCTAACCAGAGTTAGCAGAGTATGGGGCTGCATGTGCCCAATGCTCGAAGGGTCATATGAGAAGGAGAGTAGACGAGGAAAACAACTGTACTATGCTACGCACAAGCTTTAGGGACTTTAGATTAATGAACTGTGATGATGTGTTACTTACTTGAGTGGGTACATCCGTAGTGCCAGGTCCATGCCAGGGCAATAGGACAGGAAGGCAGCCAGAGCTGTTTCCTCAAACAGGCCAAAGATCAAAATCTTATTCCTGTGAGACAATGAGTGCAGAGAGAAGAGAGTTAATCACAGTACACAGGTAGTAGAGAGACGAGGGATGACGGTAGACAAAGAAAGCAAAGTAACAGATCTGCAGATAGTGAGGAAATGCTAAATAAAAGATGTGTGGGGAGGAATGAATATCCCCTGCCACTGAGAAGACTTTAAGGGTCAGTGGACTGTACCAGTTACTATCTAAATCTACTTTTGGACCACAGAATGGTTTCAAAGTAGATTCCCTGCAGGCAGAATTTGAGGACAGCTGTACAGTAGCAGCACCAGTTTTTGAATTTGTGTGCCTGGACAATAAGTGCTGCTAGCAGAACAGAGCAGCAAAGGGAGAGGACAGATGGGGTAAGAGAACCAGACAAGATGGAGGGAAAGAGGGGAACACAGAAACATATGCCATAAACTGGGGCTATAAATTAAAGGTGAGTCAGTAAAACATGGCTCTCTATTGACATCTAGTGGCAGCTGTGGAAAACTGTAAGAACAAAAGCAATGCCTAGTCGCCTCCAAAATCCTCATTCTTCTTTCTCTTGAGATTAAATCGATTAAATAGATTTTTTAACCCATTCACAGTGATTTTTTGACTCACTTCATGCCCTGCTGGAACACAGAGTTACGTCTGGTCTTGCAGATGATGACATCTGCCCACTGCACCACCACAATACTGACGAAGAAGGCTGTGTGGCAAGTGAACTCCACAATCTTACGCTGCTCATAGGTCTGTAATGAGAAACAGGAAGAGGCTCAACACATTTTTTGGAATTATTCAAAGATTACTGTCATTTAATTAACGGCAAAGAAAGTATTTGGAAGCTTTGTCTGACACTTTCATCCTTCAACCATGCAGAGTAGTACAGCAGCACTAATAAACCTCACTTGCAGCCATGTAGATTCTGACCAATTAGAAGATGCCTTACAGCGTGGGCTCTGTCTGCGCTACTTTGTATGAGTAACCCGATATAATATCTCAACACGCACGAGGGGAATGTATAAATTAATAAACAGTCATTTTCCATCAGGAAACTGAAACAGAGCGCCTCCGTACATGTGAACATAACTGAAGCAGGAGATGACTGATATAGTGTCAGCCCACTCATACCCATTGCTGCCCGTAGCTGTCCTCCAGGTCGTTGGTGGAGCGGTCATCCCAGTTGAGCCGGATACCAACAAGCTGAGATGGCAGGAAACCATTTTCAGCCATGATGACGAAATAGGCGAAGAATCCACCAAGAGCTTGGATCATACCTGCAGACACAGACACATTGAACAGGTTTACCTGACAGTGTACAATCACATACCCCCATAATATTAGAGATCATTATAATGTGATAATACACTTCAGAAAAACTGCAGAAATATCTTTGGGTTACCATCTAGGTATGATGCAGTGTGTCATATGTAAAACCACATTTGTGCATTGGGACAGATTTGGGGCCAAAAAAGGCGACTGAACTTTCTGCCATGGTCTAACATGTCTATAACAATTACACCTCTATCTAAAAATGAAAGTACTGATGAATTATTGCTGAGACACACATCACCTTTCAACAGTGTAAGCTGAACAAACACAGGACATACCAATCTGTCCATAGGCGATGCTGATGAGTCTCTCGTTGACCAGTTTGTCCCTCAGTGGGTTTCTAGGCTGGCGCTTCATGATGTCGCTCTCGGCTGCTTCATAGGCAAGAGAGATGGCTGGTACCTGACGGAGGAGATAGCGAGATGCATTGTTATTTATGGGTGTATTTTACTTTGGTTTATTTCAACAGGCAACACTTTCCAAGCATGAAAAACTGGACTGGTCCCATACTGCCACCTAGTGTCCTTTTGATGTACATGCATTTCAGGCACAACCTTAACCTTAACTTCAGAGCTATCTTTAATTTATTGTGATGCTCAGTGATATCAAGTGGTATGCCCATTTATGATGGAGGTGCCAGGTAATAAATGTGTTTAATGGGGGCTTCTGTTGCAGTTCATGTCTATCCAGTCTGAGGGTTAACAGTGAATGAGTATTTGTTGAAGTTTGCTATGTGGACAAGCACAGAAATAAACCCCACCACCTTCCACAATTTCCTTTCCTCATGCAGTGTTTAAAGAGCCAGTGTACAGCATCACTGGTTCTGCTTCATTAAAATCACCACAAATAGTATTCACAATCTTGTTCTTTCAAATTCTAAATATTCCCAGATTTCATTCCTCCAATTCATGTTATGAAGCCCAGCTTAAGTTCAATCAGAAAGACTGTGTTACATTCCTAACTGACTCTCACCCCCCCTCATACTCTTTTAGTTCAGCCAACCAGATTTTGCTGCCATATCTTTGCTGACAAACTTTAAATCTGTTTCCTCTCTCTTGCTGTCAGCTGTCTTTTCAGTGGAATCCGTCATGACTGTCCTCCATGCCATTCACTTCCAGTTCATCATTTCAAGCACCCAGGCCTGAGCTCACCAGAAGCTTACTCCTCTTCTCATCCATCTAGATCTCAGCATCCTCTTCATTCATCACCACCACCATCAGCGTCTAAACTCCATTGGGGGGTATCCTACACTACTCACAGCTTCTCTGCCCCCATTGATAATATGATGACACTGCGATGAGCTTTGCCAAAGACTTTTCTCATTTATCACCGCTATTGTGCACATGTTGATAAATAATTGTTCACTCTCCTGATTGAAATGTTATTTATGCAGCAAAATTCTTACGGCTGAACACCTGTGTGTTGCCCTGATGATAATTACCAGGAATTTCTGTGTGTATTTTGCCACCTGAGTACCTGTCTGACATGTGCAGTTCACATGTGTACAGCTGAGCTTTACTGTCCATGCATGAGTGTTCAAAGATAAAGCATGTACAAGAGCTGAGTGTATCAGGCCACCTGTGACGGTAAAGTGGGTTCACACACTGGCTTCTGCATTTGTTTTGCCTGACTGGACATAAACACACTGGAGCTGTATGATACAGTGTGTGAGTGTCTCACTGGTTATGTTCGTATGTTGATGTGTCCCTTACCATGTCAGTTCCCAGGTCGATGCAGAGGATAGTGATGGTGCCCAGAGGCAGTGGGATGTTGACCAAGATGAAGAACAGGAAGGGGGTGATCTCTGGGATGTTGCTGGTCAGAGTGTATGCGATGGACTTTTTCAGGTTGTCAAAGATCAGACGGCCTGTCAGAATGAAGGTGATGTATAAATAATTAGAACTGAATGGAGGAAACCCTTAAATAAGAAAGATAATGGAAATATTACTTAATGTGAAGTCAACCTCACACCTAAGTCAACACTGCTAGCTTTTAAATACAGGAAACAGTGATATTAACTCATTAATGTAGCATTCATAAATGAGGAAAACATGTACAGTGCCTTACAATAGAATACTGTCTAATGTTTTATAGACTATTCTTGCCATTAAATCTTATATTTTGTCACCTTTTTTTCACTGTACCCTCTATTATTCACCTCCTCTCTGCAGCCCTTTTTTCTCACACTCTCTCCGACTGTCCCACCTCTTGTTTCTCCCTCACCTTCTTCTACTCCAGTGACAATGGAGGCAAAGTTGTCATCCAGCAGGATCATGTCTGCAGCCTGTTTGGACACGTCTGAGCCGGAGATTCCCATGGCAACGCCGATGTCAGCCTTCTTCAGGGCAGGAGAGTCATTCACACCATCGCCTGTCACAGCCACGATGGCACCCTGACACATTCACAGTTTGCATTACGATTCTTTTTCTTATTACATCCACTTGTTTGCAGGTGCATATGAACATTTACCTGCATGTGCAGGTATTTGAATGTGTGTAGGGACATTAAGTGTACCTGTCTCTGGCAGCCTTCTACAATGATAAGTTTCTGCTGTGGGGAGGTTCTGGCAAAGACGATCTCTGTGTGGTTCCTCAAAATGTCATCCATCTGCTCCTGACTAAGATCTTTCAGATCTGTACCGTGGATCACACAGGCCTTGGCATCCCTGCACAACACAGTTAAAGCAAAACACTCATGTACACTTTTGTATAGCAAATCATAAGAGCTACTGTCATATAAAGGCTCTGCAAAATATAATCTACTGTATACAATGATTGTAACAGTCTTATTTATCTATCTCATCTATCCCAACTTTAAAATTTCAGTTTCTGTCTAACCTTGGGTTGACCTGGCTCACAGGGATGTTGAGGCGTGCAGCAATGTCTTCTACTGTCTCGTTGCCTTCAGAGATGATGCCCACACCCTTAGCAATGGCCTTGGCTGTGATTGGGTGGTCACCAGTCACCATAATAACCTGAAATATCGGAGGAGGAAGATGAAAAGGTAGGTGATGAAAGGGAAGGAGAAAAGACAAAATTTAGAAACAAATAAGAGGAGACAACACCAACAGGTGCATGTAGAACAGCAGGGATAGGATGTGAAAGGAAGTAGAGGGAGTGCATGTGCAAAAAGAATTCACCACATTCTAGGAAATCAGCTAAAGATGTGCGTGACAGTCACCCACAGCCTTCACTTCCAGGTGGGTACTATGATCTGTTTTGCAGGCCTTTAAATGGCAGACTCAAAAGGTGCCCACCTTGATGCCAGCAGAGCGGCATTTGCCCACGGCATCAGGCACGGCAGCACGGGGAGGGTCAATCATGGACATGAGACCTACGAAGCAAAGGTTGTCTGTCTGGAAGTTGACATCATCGGTGTCGAAGGCAAAACCTTTGGGATACTTGTCCTCTGGCATGAACATGTGGCAGAAACCTGGAGGAATCAGGGACAAGTGATGTAAATTCTACGAAATTTCTTGAGCTGTACAAACAGCTCCACACCGTACAGTTATTTGCAGGATATATCAAAACTTTCTTGCTATGTTCTTATTCCAAATCACAACCTTTTGATAAATGACCACCGTTTTCCTATCTTCTATCATTCTTACCCAGTACTCTCTCTCCCAGTCCTCCCAGTTCCAGATAGGCGTTCTGGAAAGCCTCTTTCATCTCATCGTCCATGGGCTGCTCCTTGCCCTGCACCATGATGGTGGAGCAGCGGTCGAGGATTCTCTCTGGAGCTCCCTTCATCACCAACAGGTAGCGGTTGTCATTTTCATCCTCAACTTCGTGAATTGAGAGCTGATGGAAACAGATGTTAGTGTTAGCAGTAGAACCATTTGAGAAGTTTGTTGTGTTTCCGCATGTTAACTACAAATCTTTGTCGATCATCTGCATCAGTTATTAGGTGCATGAGTAATCAAAGGGGACAAACCTGGTACTTGTTGGTGGAGTTAAAGGGGATCTCAGCCACCTTCTTGTTCTTGTCCCTCATGGCTTTGACGGCACCACAGGACAGCTCAATACACTTCAGCAGGGCTGACTCAGAGGCGTCACCGGCCACCTCACGCTTAAGAATGGGCAAAGATTCCTGGCCAGCCTTGAACACAGCACGGTTGCACAGAGCAGCAATGCGGGCCAAAGACACCCATGTTGTAGAGCTTTTGTCAAAGGAGGAGCCTGGAGAATGATCAGAAAAGAAGGAACATTTATTGACAGGTGTCTCATCCTCTGCATTCACCCTAATCTTCAAAAGAGATTTTCAAAAAGGAAGAGTTCTGATTTGTATTTGTTGTCCGAATAGTATTGACCAATCTTGTTTTAGTGGCAGGTAAAGTCCATGTGGAGAGCAAAAGAGATGGAAAGCACTGGCTAAAATACAATCTTGGAACCCATTCTCTGTCATCTGATGACAATTTAGCTTTGTCTTAGCTTTGTTTTAACCAGTTTATCTGTATTCATATGTTTTTGGAAATTAGCTGAAATGTTATTTGTACCTGTCTCACGTTGCTGATTGAACTGTAAACAATGATTGGTGCATGAAAGAGTAAATCTTGGCTGGGATATCTACCAGCTACACTGAAACTCCAAAACTACAGGCCATTGCCCCCAGAGGCTTTATCGTTGTCAGAATGATAGCTGATTGGTTCCACAACTGCATTTACCCAAGCGGGGCAGCCATCTCCTTGTCCCACCTCAACTACTACCAGGCAATGTGCCGTTTACGACACGTTCCAGAAATTCTCAAGATGCAGGCAGGTTAACACTTGGTTCACATGGGTTAAGCTACGCCTTAAAAACTGCCAGTTGTTTGTCTCCTTCTCTGGTGCCGTAGAAAGTATAGTGCAGCAAGAGAGGACTCAGAGAACAAAAGATTCCGACTAGAGTCTGGACTTAAAATCTGAATCTGAATCTCTTTTGTCCTCTCTGTGCAAGTCCTCCCTTGCTGCACAGTAATAATGCTGCCATAAAGAAACTAAGGTCATGATATTCTTGATATCTGGAGGGGAGATTTGATTCGGCCGCATGAAAGAAGGAGGAAGAGGGAAAAATCTCACCAGACTGGTCCTCGGTGGTGTCGGCCTCGTGAATCTGGTTGTCGAACCACATGTGTGCCACGGTCATCCTGTTCTGGGTCAGAGTGCCCGTCTTGTCAGAGCAGATGGTGGAGGTGGAGCCCAGAGTTTCCACAGCCTCCAAGTTCTTTACCAGGCAGTTCTTACGAGCCATTCGCTTAGCAGTCAGTGTCAGACACACCTGAGAGAGGAGAGGCCAAAGAGACAAGACAAAAAGAGAGGAGTGGCAGAGAGGACATAATAGCAAGGAGAGAAGGAAAGACAGGAGAAAAGGAGTTGTTGACAACAGAATAAGACAAAAGGAGAGAATAGAAACAAACCAAAGGAGACAGAGAAAAACATAATTAGTATCTATGCGGTGAAATAACAGCACAGATGAACATCTCAAGGTGCTAAACTGACTTCTGCCAATGAGCAGCCACATCAGTGCCTATTGTACCTAAAGCAACCTGACACCTGGAGATGTTCATCCTGCTCATAACAATGCTCCTATATGGCAAAATGCACTAAAATCAAAACCTGTTTCCAAAAATAAAAACAGCCAAAACAGCGATGCAGAGAGAAAATGAAGCATGAACAAGTGAAGCGGTGAAGCAGAGCAGCGGTGCATTATGTCATCATGCCAAGTACGGCAAGACCCATGGGCCAAACAGAACTAGCCAAGGCCAAGCAGAGGAGGCCGAATTCAGTTTATGAAGCTGACTAGTCATTAGCCTAATATCATTACATTAGCTAGCCGTTGTCATTGCAGACAGCACCACGACTGGCCTGGAAAAGAGAGAGAGACATACAAAGAGAAGGATGGAGAGAGAGAACACAAACACATATGGGGCTGCTTTGGGAAAGAGACAGAAGAGAGAGAGATGGAAAGAGAAATATACAAACAGAGACAATACACCACCTTCACCACAGTAACAGGTACTAACACAGTGAGAATGCTAAAGCACACACAATACAAAGATACACACAGAGATGCACACAGGCATACAACAACATTACAACACACTGAAAAAACAACAACAACACAGGCACAGAGATATGAGAAGCAGGGACAAAATCAATCAGCAGACATGACAAGACAACATCAGCCTGAACATAATCAGACATGGGTGAAACTCCAAACTGCTTGGGGAATCTAGTAATGTAGTCTAGGAGTGCAAAGGAATTCTCTCAATCACAAAATATACAGTACACTATTGTTTGGACAGAAAAGTAGTATTCTTAAAAAAGACATTTCATGGCAACAACAATTTTATAAACATTTTAAACGCTGTTACTGTTTTCCCTGACTTTGTGTAGCTTTTAAGATTTCTCTAATATATGAAATACATGACATATATGAAAATAATGTTTGCACAGAACACTGGGAAATCAGTAGGAAACAAAAAACACACAAGGACTGCGAAGAGAGACAGACGAGAAAAACAGCTACAACAGAGGGAATCATACAGCTATCCAATGGACAACACACATGGTAGAAATGCTGAGGGTGCTTTCACACATAACCTGTTCAGTTCGGTTAAAATAATCACAGGTCGTCGCCTGGTTTGTACCATTCACTTAGGCTGGTGTGGAGGCTGTCAATCAAACCAAGTGTGCTTGAAAAGGTGGCTCCGTGTCTGCTGTTTTTTATTTGCAGTGTGAAAACAAACAAAACAGCCACAAGATTTTATGACAACAGATGCATGATTTCAGCATGATTAATCCATCTACTGATCATGAAATCTGCTCAGGAAGCAATCTTATCATTGATCCTTACAAGGCCCATAAAGGTTCCAATCATGGCAAAAAGGGCAAAGTCTCTGCAGATACAGACACCGTTACACACTTGCAGTTGGTCAAAGTGACGATTGACAAGGATTACTTTGTATGAGTCTATATATCCTCTTTTTTGGGGAAAATCCTGCATACTATATTAAACAGGGGTGTAACGATCCTTCAGTCCTTCGTCGATCTGGATTGATATATTGATTCAACAATCAATTATCCAATATCATTGATGCAAAATGAAAAAAATCGATCCATATTGTCATTTTTAGGTCACGCCTTTATTTTGAAGTTCTGTGTCACTGTCCAACAGCAGCCAGGAGAAAAACAATGAGGATGGCTACTTCATCATGAATACATCAGCAGTGTGGAAATACTTTCGGTTATTGAGAAAATACAGATCAACAGATGAACCACATGCCGTATGTAAACAATTTTGTTACCAGATATAACAGATGTACTTGCTACCACTCCACTAACTTCTCACTCTCACAACATCACCTGCCCTGTTTCAACAATGTTCAACTGAATAAATGTGTTTGCAGGCTGAAATTCAACTGAAAAATAATGGCGTTATATGTAATTTGTTAAGCTGTGAGTAGAGGGAAAAAAGTCCATGTTAATGATGCAGGAGACAACCGGCAAAACTGTCCAATCAGCAGGCTACCTCTCAGTCTGTCTAACCTCATGTTTACTCCTCTTGGAGAGTTTATAAAAAGTCACTGTGAACAGGAACCAGACCAGAACTAAATGCAACACGTGTCTTTTTTTCTCTCCACTGGATCCCGACGTACAGATGTGAAAGCACTCTTACATTCCTTTCTCTCTCACAGATGAAAAAACACAAGACAAACAATAACAAAAACGACCTTTACCCCAATCAATCAAACACACACACACACACGCACACGCACGCACACACACACACACACACACACCAGTTTCTTTTTTCTCTGCCTACTCACAGTGACCGTGGCCAGCAGTCCCTCGGGTACATTGGCAACAATGATACCAATGAGGAAGATGACGGCCTCCAGCCAGCTGTAACCCAGGATGATTGACAGGATGAAGAAGGTCACGCCGAGGAAGACGGCCACACCTGTGATGATGTGGATAAAGTGCTCGATCTCCTTAGCGATGGGTGTCTGAAGAGTAGAAAAAAAGATATTTGGATTGACTGAAGAAAATGAAGACGATGACTGACTGTTCTCACTGGAAATTTTTCCACCCAAATACATTTTTGCTTTTTACTCATAATGAAATGTAATAATGCTGACCCAGAACACTTACTAAACTTATCAGACTTCACAGATTAGCTGGTGTCTCTACATAAGGAATTAATTAAATAACTGAGCAACTGAACAATTACATACTAGGTGCAAAACAAGTAAGTGCTTTGAGTAAGCAAACTCCATTATCCAGCTTGTAAAAGAGACCATTATCAGATAATGAATAATAACAAGTATGGTACCTTGCCGGTCTCCAGGCCTGAGGTGAGAGTGGCGATGCGGCCCATCACTGTACGATCGCCAGTACACACAACAATGCCACGTGCAGTTCCTAAAAAACAGAAGAGAGGGAGCGTTTTTTTAATGTAACTTCTTTATGTGTTCCGGAAAAGACAAAAGAAAGAGAGAAGAAGAAAACGTGTAGACTGAGAGTACAGATGAATGCGTGGACAGTTGACAGGCTGATAATGCTTGAATGTTGCACGACTAAATGCAATGCAACAGTGAGTCCACAGGAGGGCGCCATAAATTATGGTTTGCCTTTTCTCCCACTGTGAGGTGCTGAGTGTGAGCTGCAGGGCGTCCCAGTAATATGATGTGATTGAGCAGGTAGGAGGTCAAATAGGGTCACACTCTAATGACTAATGATGCTGTGGCCTGCAATGAAAGCTAATGTGTAGCATCTGTTTGCAGGACGATCTGAGCACTGAAGCGGAACAATACAAACATACACATGCAGCCATATGAACACGCACACACACACACACACACACACACACACACACACACACATTAGAACTGTTTATGAGGTAGAGAGTGGCTAACCCTAACAGTTTATGATTTGTACAGTATATGTAATGAATATGATGGTGATAATGATGATGTCGGTGTTGGATAAAGCTGACGGTGATGGTGACGTTACCCTCGACACAGTTGGTAGAGAAGAAGGCAATGTTGCGGGTTTCCAGTGGGTTGTCATGGGTACAGTCAGGTGACCTGGTCTGGGGCTCTGATTCACCAGTCAGGGATGAGTTGTCCACCTGGACAGAGCAGGAGGAAAATATTTGGTAAGTGTGTGTGTGTGTGTGAGAGAGAGAGAGAGGGAGAGGGCAACAAAAAGGAAGATAAGGGAGTGGGTAAGTGGTTGAGTGCATTCATGATAAGACTAGGCACAAAGCCAGATAGAGAGACAGTGTGTGTGTTTCATGTGTTTTAATTTTCTTTATCCATGCTTGCTGCCCCTGTTGATTGTGTTACTCTTCAGATGTTTTCATAAAAATGTCATTCCCAACGAAACACTCTGAAACTGATTTGAGGCTCATCTAAGGACCTGGAGGAACACCTAAAATCTGTGTGAATTTATCATGAAGTTTAACAAGTGATCTGTGTTTGTCCTCAGTACCTGCACCATTTAGGGAAATCAGGACTTTTAGGTAAACAAAATAAATCTGAAATAACATCTCATTATCACATAGTGAGGATGCTGTGCTTATTTTAGTTAATAGATAATCCCCTAACACATCAGGTAGGTTCCAAAATGGGTGTACAGACACTCACTACTCACTCTCACACTCATCCTCTAAAGACACCTCACTTAAGGGCAGCTTTGCAGTGGGTGTTATTAAATCCTCATCCTCGGCTTTGTGTCATTACAGGAGAGCATCTGTGCCTGCAACCCACCTTGCAGCCGTGGGAGGAGATGATGCGGAGGTCAGCAGGGATCCTGTCTCCTCCTTTCACCTCCACCAGGTCTCCTGCCACCACCTGCTCAGCATTGATCTGCATCTTCTCTCCCTCACGGATCACCAGTGCTTGCTGTGATCAGAAAGAGAGGGCGAGCGAATGAGCGAGAGAGAGAGAGAGAAAAAATAAGTAATGCCAAAAATAACACAAGATATTTGTAAAGAAGCTATTTAGAGAGAGGTTAGAGAACAGGTGAAACAGCACATCAGTGTGGAGACTGAAGCAGTTGAAAGGTATCTCACAGATTGAGGAAAAAAAGAAATAGTGTGAAAGCTGTGACAGCATGATACTGTGGCATAAAAATAGATTTTCCCACCTAATAAACACCTGCAATACTTAGAAACCTAATGTAATATATATATTATGACCTGGCTCATTTGTATCATTCTCAAGTCTCTGCTATTTTAACTTGGGAGAAATATTTTGTTGGCATCATCCTCGAAATGTTTGATTGATACACTTGAAAAAATAATTTAAAGCATCACATGCCCCTTCATTGACTCATAGAATTCTCAGTTTTTTAGATTTAAAAGTTCAGTGTGTAGGATTTAGGGGGATATATTAGCAGAAATATAATATAATAATATAATAAATAATAATAAAGTAAGTATGTTCTTTAGTGATGATATTTTCTCTACCTTAGAATGAGCCATTAATATCTACACAGGAAGCGGGTCCTTGTCTACAGAGATCATCATGTTGCACCCCCATGTTTCCATTGTTTCCCAGTGTGTCACCTCACACTGGCTCTAGATAGAACCATTCTTATTGGCCATCATAGTTAGCAGTCCCTCTGCGACAAGAATGTTTAAACGTGACACTGCTTTATTCAGTGTTTTTACCAGTTTTAATGACCTGGTCTGTTTGTTTTGGAGAGGAAGAGACATGTGCAGATAACTTGGCTCCTGGTAAAAACCTCTTGCACAATGAACACTGAAGGAATTCTAACCAGGAGAAGTTTCAGCTGGTTGCAATCTGCAATCCTCACTGCTTCATACCACTAAATCCCCCTAAATCTTACACACTGGACTTTTAACAAATTAAAATATGCCTGGCTCTGAGAATCTAAACACAATGCGTCCCTTTGCTATAATCTTAAAACTATATGTACATTTTATTTGCTCAGCATTAAGACAAAATGATGAACGCTAAGAAATCTGACATGGTGGTCTTCAACACGTCTTCAAACAAACTCTCAAATTGGTTTTGTTATCTCTTAGTGTTTCTTCCGCCATCTTGCTCTTGATTTGCAAGCTTGTGCTAAAAATTTACGGTAAAACCCACTTGGAAGCTTAAAGTTGACATGTTGCAACTTGTGATTCTTTTTCAACTTCATTTTTATTTCATTTCAGCAGCTTATGCAATCATATATTCAATCTTGCCTGCAGTTTTTTCTATTTTTTGTACTGATTGTAATGGTTAGAGTAGACGAGACACAGACTAGATTAGTAAAAAGGAAAACTGGTTTAACCATTGAGTGTAGTGGCAACAGAGCAGATGGATTTATGACACAGAGTACACACCTGAGGGACCATGTTCTTAAAGGACTCCATGATCTTGGAGCTCTTGGCTTCCTGGAAGTAGGAGAAGCAGCCGGTGATGATGACGACAGCTGACAGCACGATACCCAGATACAACTACAAAGAGAAGGGAGAGAGAAAGATGAGACTTTCATGTTTAATGCAGAAATGAATTGATGGACTTCACCTTTATCTAAAAATGTATCAGAAACGGAAGAGAAGAAACAGGCCAGTGGCGAGACACAGACAGAGAGACTAAGAAAGATAAAAGATAAAAGATTGAAAGATAATGAGTGAGACATTCTGACATCACACACTGGGGTGTGAGAGGTAAAGGAGCTAATTCAGGAGGCTGAGGCTTCTGTAAATAACACAATCATTTGATGTTTTAATCCTGTATCTGACAGCAGCATGTTGTTTGATTTGAACTCAGACACCTGGAGGCTGTCCATCTGTTTGCACTGTACTCTGGTTGTGGTTTTATGACTATGTTCTATTGTCTCATGCTTTAATGGATCACCATTAGAAAGTCCAACTCCTGCCTTTTAAGCCGTCCTCTCATACAGCACTCCCATCTATGTCTTGTACCCTCTGACAGAGCTGTAACCAGTTATCACAGTGTGAATTTATATTCTGGGTGTGTGATACAGTCTTTGTAACTCCTGCTGACTCATCACTGTTGTTATTGTACTCTGTAGTATTTTGTCCTTTCATGCTGTGTGTCAGCGCCGCTTAGCCTCAGTCCTTGGCTCTACTCTGTGCTCTGACCCGACATGAAACAGTGCTGACCCATGAATGCCCTTCTCTTACCCTGCCATTACCAATGCCAGGAGTCACACGCTCCCCGTGGCGGGCCCAAAGTGGATGCTAACAGGATGGTGTCTGTCACACTAAAGACGGGTCGGCCGGCATGATTCAGACAAACGGCTGACACAACCTTTATCACTGACACAGCCACATCCCTGAGGAGTAGTGACTCAACAAATCTTTTTTTGAGTGATGTGCTGGAGGACAGGGAGCACACACACTGGCAGCAACTCACAGCTCTCTATGTTCTTATCCCCTCCAGTGGTTTTTGATATCTGGCCTCTCACAGGTACTGTACAAACATTGGTGGTACTGAGGATTCATCCTACCATCATTCATCCCTCCAACTCTCCACTTACGTTATCCCCAGCAGGCTCGTCCTCTGTGGCAGCCTGGATGGCGTAGGCCAGGAAGCAGAGGATGGCACCAATCCAAAGCAGGATGGAGAAGCCACCAAACAGCTGGCGACAGAACTTGACCCACTCTGGAGTGGTGGGGGGTGGAGTCAGGGCATTAAGGCCATCCCTGGCCAGGTACTCTGCTGCCTTGGCATTGGTCAAACCCTATGAGGGGCAGAAGGAATGGAGAGGAAAAGACAGAAGATGGATTAAAGAAGAGATAATGGGCAGAAGCAAGAGGGCAGTGGTGAGGTTGGAGTTACAGAAAGTGTAGAAAGGAAGCAGGAATGGAAGGACACAGGGTGGATGATGACAATTAAGATAGAAGAAGAGGGTAGAAAAAAGAAGGAAAGAAAGAAAGTATTGTCAAAAGAAGTTAAACACTATAAAATCTAAATAGATTAGTAAAGGAGGTGTACTGACTGGGATGTCAGTGTAAAGTGAATAATTGTTAATTAAATGTTGAATCATCAGCATAGAAACAATTATTAATTACTAAGTATTAAGTTGAACTGATTTTTGATCTGAAGTGAATGACTTACCTGGACAATATCAGTGCTGTATTTCCGGCAAACCTCCTCAACAGACATTTTGTGTTCCGTCTAGAAAGAATTCAAATACAAAGTAAGCTTAAACAACCGGTCAATTATGATATTAATTCAAGATGATATTCAAGATACATTGTATATGCAATCTAATGATACTATCGAGCAATGGTTCAAAGAATACACATTTTAGGGAAGAAAGTAATTCCAAGAAAATGTATTTATAATTTGCTAAATGGACCCTTTCAATTTAACTGAAAGAAGGAAATGAATTTAAATCACTGTATAAGATAGAGCCCTACAAACTGTCGTGTGGGTCTGTGGTTGACAATGTTTTCCCTATAATTGTACAGAACAGGAACCCTAGCCAGGCCAAAAAAAACACCTTTTTTTAAATGCCAAAAATAACACCAAATGTCCTCTCCAGTGTTTCCCCAGTATTCATTCTGCAGCAAAGCACCTTGAGTCCATAAACTCTGTTAAAAGTGTCTGTGGTTAGTTCACATGTCTGTAATAAAAGGTAGGACAAGTCCAAGTCCTAAATTCTTTCCCTTCTTTCATAAATATCAGTCTGTGGTGGATATAGAAAAAAAGTTGATCATTTTAGTACAGGGCTACCCAGAGCTTTACATCTGTCTTCTGGACAATATTTTTGGCCAACTACACACTTACAAAACAATGCCTGGAAGATCAGCTCTGCACTCAGGATTTCTGGTAAACAGGCTATGATACAGTGCTGGTTACGGTCACATAGCAACCTTAGACGCAACCCGCCTCTGCGCCCTGGAAAGCTGGCACAGAATAGGCACAAGAGTAGAAGGAAATAACAGGAGTAACAGCTTTGAAAGTGACATATTATATTTTCTGTTTGTAACGCTGGAGGATGGTAGTTGATTATTGAGTCTCATTCCCAGATTGTTAGATACCAACATTTTGGGTTGGTAGTTAGACCGCACCCCCAACCCAAAGCGCCTGTATCTGACGACCTGGGAATGAGATTCAACAATGAATTATCTTTCTACAGTTACATTTAACAATTTACTAAGTGCTAATGGTAGATCTAATTAATGCCAATTTGAAGAATGGTTCATTTGGATCACCAAAAGTGCTAAATATTCGAAAAATTAGCATAGCTTATTATTAACATTACATTGTTAATGTGTTAATTGTTAATTAAATTTGGGAATGGACTTTGGTGTGGTGGCCTGTCCGTCAGGCCAAAGCAGTCAACCTAGGGTGAACACTGGGTTGAAATAATAAAGTTCTACAACAATAATTGCCGTAAGTGATGTAATGTAGTCCTGGTGCATTTTATGTTGAGTGAGCACTGCACTGGACCCCATTAAAAAAAGCATTTTAAATACTGTATTTCTAATCAGCAGTCATGTGGCATTTTACAAATGTTTGTTGTTCAGATTTTTTATTTTAAGACTGATAAAAATGTGTATCTGACCCAGCTCATACAGTTTTATAACAAGGGATATCCTAAGGGTTTGGCTTCCTGTAGTGTACAGGAGAAAATCCACAACAGGATTAAATTGCTCTGGCATATTAGCTCAAACTACACTGTACCACTACTGTACACCAGCTGCCACAGAAAACCACGTCTCTGTTATCTCCTTTTCAAACAGGGAGATTAGATTACAGTTGGATCGCAGCTTTGTGAATGCTGGAGTGAGGCCAGGATACACTAACTGTGAACTCCTCACTACTCAGCCGGGACTTCAAGGCTTTTGTTTACTCTGTCTTTCTGTAATTGATTTTAGATGAGATATTTCAGGTGCTAGTGTGCCACCAATCTGTTATTCCAAGTGGGTGAGAAGAAAAACCCAAAATGATGTGACAAATTACAATGAGGTCACAGGACGGAGGAAGCAGTGAACTTACTATGGGAACTTCCTTCTTGAGGTCATCCAGATCCTTGCCTCCCTTCTTCTTGGGCGACTCCTTCTCATCCTTGTCCTGCGTGGTGGCCACGCGGTAGCTGTCCGACCGTCCATACTATAACACACAAAGGCAGGGTCGATAAGTTTGGTCCTGTAATATTACTTTTTAAACAGCTGACACTCTTATCCCTTTTCTCACTGCATGGTAACAAGACATATTAAACAATTACTACACACTACTTTATACCAACACAGTCCAAAGCCTAACTTAGAAAGCCAAAGGAAACATTGATAGTCCAACCCATAGTTTATTATGAACACCTGATGAGAAGATTTTAAGAACATTCTTGGCTGCCAATCTCATTTTTCCTCCACTTGTTTCTTCTTAAGACCCAGTCAAAACATCTAGATTGAGATCCAAACTTAGATTTAATCCCCTGGTGTGAGAGGGGGAATGTGACACTTCCTGATTAGATCTGGCATCATTAGAGCACAGGCCTGTCTCAAGAGCTCCATTTAAACTGCAATTTACACCGATGCTATTTGGGCAGCCATTGTTTAGACGAGAGGCTGCTGCTGTGTCTGAGAGGAGGAGGATAAACTTAAAGCAGTCAGGAAAGAGACAGATAGAGGAAAAAATAAATGCCAGAAGGTCTCAGGACAGGAGAATAAATCTGTCAGTATCTGTAACGTGCATCATGGGATATTCACAATTGCCAGTGTCCTACATTTGTGTGTGTGGATGTGTGTGTTTGGACTAGTGAGATATGGCATCAGGAAGGCAACTAAATACGAATAAAGGTAATATTACAAAGCGTTATGTCTATGGAAATATCAGATTCAGTATATTTCTAGAGACCCGGCTGCTGGGCAACTTGTACTTTGAAAGGTCTTCAGCATTATGAGGGTGAAGCTACTTTGTTCAAACAAACCCATTAGCCTAAATATGTCACCAGGTACTCATACTGGTGTGTAGTTCCTGCTTGTTCATATGCTCCTGGGGGATTAGTGTCTTTTCCTTAAATTACCCTGTTACCCAGCATGCACCATCCAGGATGAACATCCTGAGGGTTTCTAGTAAAGAATTAAAATGTCAGCCAGCCGCTCGGCTCACTGCTGCTTGAAAACTGCCGAATGAAAGGCAGGACGTGAATATTTCTGTGTGCAAATCTGACTTAAATCTGTAAACCTGTGTGTTTGTGTTGTTTTGATTTTAATATCTGTCACATACGCCTGCATCCAACACTGAACCTCAAATTGCCAAACTTACACTACAGTCCTGTAAGTTTACCCGCTTCAATTCTTTTACCTCACAAAAAGAATTTAACAGACTCCCTGTCTGTGCGTGTACCTAATGTCACAATATTCTGTAATTTTGTGGAACTAATGGAAACCACATGCGTTACAAAATGGTTCCACCTGTGTTGAGGAAGTTACTGTGGTAGAAAGTTACTATAAAGCATCAATGAGCCCTTTTCATGCAATACATGTTGACAGATGTAAATGATAAAACTAATGATGGTTGAATTCCATTTAACTATTTTGGTTTCAGGTTCCTTGTATTGTGCGTGGTGCATTAAATAGAACAAAGTGATCATGAATGTTATTGGTAACACCTGTGTCTTTCCCGCTATGACTAATCAAAATGTCTGCTGTGAAAAATCATACTAATTCTATTCAATTTACCATTGTGTGGATATTGAAATGGGAAAACAATAGAGCTGGGTATCTTTTTTTTTTTTTTTTTTTTTTACCAGTACGAACACCAGTGCCCTTAAAGTGATGCCAATACCACTACAACACTTCATTTGATACCTTTTATTTTTTCTATACCCATCAATTTTTGTAGGGATGGTCATTTTTGCATTTCATTTTTTTCAGAAAAAAAAAAAAAATGTTGATGATGATTTTTGCTGGTGTTCACACCACACCGGTGTTTTCCCTTACATCTGGAATATGATTCCTAGGCCGGGGCATCTCTGCAGCACCACAATGCTTCATGTATAAAGGTATGTTGTGACACATTTGACCTTTTTCAAAAAATGCAGCTCCTATGATTTGGATATTGCACTTGGCCATTTTTGATAATTCAGTTAATGTGTGCTGCCCTAATAACCATACTTTCAAACGTTTTAGTGGCATCTCAGCACACTGAACTGCCAACCCTGTCTCATACAAGGCGCCTGACTTCACCACACCACAGACTATATGGGTTGTAGCTGTGGTAGTGGCCCAATCACACAGTGCATTAAGGCAAGGAACGCTTGCAAAACCACACATCACAGTCACTTTTCTAGATCTGGGTACAAAAAGAATTGATGCAGGTATTGTTTCAATACTGCTTGGGTTGTTTTGGTCGATACCTTCAAGGTATTGAGTGCTGATTTACCCAGCCTTAGGGAAAGAAAAGAAAGCACTCCATCAAATAAATGAATAAACCCTCCATTACTCACCCAAAGCCACTGCAATGCCACAGCAAAGTTAAGTGGTTGTTTTAAAAACTCATGGTCATGTTTTTACCAACACAATTAGGGGATGAGGCTTTAGAACAGATGGCTGCTTCAAAGGCAACACCTAACTTAGCAATAAAAATATCATTTTTTAAATAACTGAGCAGGCTGCAGTTCTAGTTTTAACACTAAACAAACAACAAAAAGGCAGCAACAAGAAAATTATGAGACAAAAATAACAACAAGACATTGGAGAAAAAAAATCATACCCCATCAGGGCAACATGTTGATCTTAACAATCATAATTTAGCTATCTAACCACTGAGGGCCACAGGTGGATATTTTTAGGAGCAAAGACACACAGACATTTAATTACATGCTAATTGGGTTTAGGAAACAGGAAGAATAAAGTGAAGTATGCTTAATTTAGTGAATTAATTGCTTGAGGAAATTTCACTTACTAATTTTAAGAAAATTAAATAGC
The DNA here is from genome assembly GCF_011397635.1 of Epinephelus fuscoguttatus. Lineage (NCBI taxonomy): Eukaryota > Metazoa > Chordata > Actinopteri > Perciformes > Serranidae > Epinephelus > Epinephelus fuscoguttatus. The sequence goes on along the minus strand of NC_064768.1, from coordinate 12,791,580 downwards.
CTACTTAGCCTTATGAAGTTCATTTAAATGTGACTTTCAGCCTCAGCTCAGCTGACATTTCCCTGTAGTGCTTTTATGATGCACGATGAGGTGTGACTACTTTTTTAACAGGAGTGCTTTTCGACTTGACATTTGCTCATCAGACAGATGTTCACTATAATCCAACCTTTATACAGATGTGTAAAAATGTCCTGTTAAAAAAAAACACATATTGAGATTCATACTCTGCAACCCTGCATGAGAGCCGACTTACTTTGGGAAAGCTCTTATGTGGATTAGTCTACGCTGAGAGGTTTCACACTGATTTGATGGCTGTTTTATCCTGTTTAACATCTGTTTTTTTCTAACTGCAACGAAAACCTAGCAGGGTGTTGGCTTGTTACAGTGGACAAAACAGACACAGACACAGACACATTTGTCTTACATCCGCCTAGACAAATCCTCTGTGCAGACTATTATTTTATTTTAGTGTGTGCACATGTAAAATAGTTTTTCAGTGATTTCAACGAATGTAAGCATGATATTACCTTCCAACTTGTGAATGTTAATTTTTCCTATTAATGCATTATGTATGTACTCTTAAAGGGATTGACTTATCGTTTATTGATACCAAATATAAAGCCTCTCTTTTAGGAGGTATAGTGGCCAGTCATGTTATTTTCTTTGTACAATAAATTCTCCGAATTTTTTTATTGTGTTTGTTTCTTAGTTAATCATTAATTTGACAGACAACTGTATTGATTATTGCCAAATATATGGAGTATTTTAAAGAGTTCTTTTGAGTAGTGTGCGTGATTTTGTCCAAAATACACATTTGAAATGGATGACCACAGGTGACTGTAAAGAAGACATTTAAGTTGACTGACTCCCACATGCAACTTTATATGTGTGGGAATTACATTTTACATGTGTCTTCATATTGCTTGTGCGCATTCACTGCACTACACAGTGTATCATATGTGTGCACAGTTTCACTATGCATATGTGTGCTTTTTAGTGTTCTCTAGTGAGTAATGCTTTTATTCCATCTGTGCAGTTGTACTCATGTTTATTTTGTGCATGACTGCAAACGTGAGCATTTTTCCATGCTGGTGTTCTTCTGTGTGTATGTGTGAGTCCGCATACCCTGTATGTTCATATGTGTGTGTGTGTGTGAGTGTGTGTGTGTTTTGCCATCTGTTAGGAGATGCAGTGTTCCCCAGGCAGTCTCGTCCAGCAGGCCATCAGATTACTGCTGTTTACTACACTGACAGATTAACCCACTGAACAACAATAATCCCTCTCAGTCACTCTCTCTCTCTCTCTTCCGTCGTTTCAACCCCAGTTTCTCATTCATTCTTACTCATTCACTTATTTATAGTGCTGAAAGGTCTACAGCCCTTCTTGAGTTCACATGCACCAGTGTTTCCCACAGGGTATTGTGAGACTGGTTGGGTGGACATCAGGGTTAGGGGTAGGATTATTTTCAAATTTATTTTTTGCGATAGGGTGCCAGTCTATACCTCGCCCTGATATACATTTGCAGTAAAAATTAAAATTGGTGTGTCAAAATTTCCAATGAAGACAGACACACAAACACACTTTTCAACATTATCTTTAAAAAAAATAAATAAAAAAAATAGAAGAACCATGACATGACACAAATCTGTTTTGATCATGAAGCCCAGTGTCACTCTACAATTCTCTGGTCTATCAGAGGAGTGTATGAACCACGCTGCAGGCTGGACTATCTACTCACTGTGACAAACAGAGTGATGGCTGACTCATATTAATGGGTCAAATGCACATCGGAAGGTCTACATCAGCCTACAACTGAAGTTACATTCAGTGATTTATTTTAATAACGGCAGATTGCTCCCAGCAGAAACACTGGTTAGGGTTAGGGTTAGGGTTGCTTTTGTGACTTAGGCGTAGAGGACTGTGATGTTTATTACAACTCCTGTAATATTTGCTGCCTTACGTGTGACACACAGTTCAGTTGCAGGCAGCCTTCAGCATTGACAGGCCATTACTCCTAACGTGACCAATCAATTAGTGGTCATGTGGGGAGGACACTGACCGAGGCTATAGAGTGGTGACTGCAGGTGACCTGGCTTTAGAGCCAAAGTAGCACATTTTCAAATAATTTGGTTAATTGGTTATTGGACTAAAAATATAATGACACTGATGATCTTTTATGTTCTTATGAGAAGTATAAAAATATTTTAGTTCATTATTAAATTGTAGTGGGACAGTTTATTCTGCGGCAAGCAGCCACAGTCAGGGAAATTAATGGGAAACACTGCACTGAATAAATGAGAATGTGTTCAAAGTAACAAAAGTAAAATGAACCAGTCAAGTAAAATGGTAGATTTATTTCCAGTTACAATTGGCCACCTTCCTGACTCCATCTTAATATCTTCATCTTCTCAATTAGTTTGAGCAGTTATAAAGTTAAGTATCCTAATTTCATAGAGTATCACTGTCGTATCATTCATGTGTATGAGTATCACAAAGACGGCGTGACAAAGAATGATAAAAGGTGGAACTTGTAATACGTTTTATCCTTTAATCAAATCTATTTCCTTTAGTGTCTAAATTTAACTAAATGACTCAGGATCATCAGTTGCTAAAAACAGATTTCTGTGCTGATTTTGATTCCAATAACTCCAAATACTGAAATGAAAAGTAAGCAAGAAAGCTTTCCAGTGCACTAGAAATTTACTTTAAAAGATTAGACAAATTAACACCTCACAGTGATCCTTAACAACGAAACTTGATAATTGAAGCACCAAAAAGCACAATGTGACTGCTGGGAAACTGCATGTCAAAATACAGGCTACATAAAACCATCTCCTGCCTCCACAGTTTACATCAAATTCACAAAACATGCAGATGTGCACTGCAGCGTCTTTTATTTCTAGACGTTTGCTACTTCGGCTCCTCCTCTCCTCTGCCCCTCGAGCTCATGTGTGCATACATTCATTCAGGATGATAACTGCAGAGGCGACAAGGCCAAATACTCAGGCACGAAACAGACCTCACCCTACAGTGCTGCAGCATCTTAAGATGTATGAAGTCACAGAAGCACCACAAAGACACCTAATACATCTGTACTGCATAATGGCAAATACACTACAACCCAATAAGTATTATTACAGGTTAGCAGAAACTGGCAGTAGGCCTGACAGAGGGGTTTTTTTTTTGTTAATTGTCAATCTGTGGTTGTGTTGGACCTTTTCTGAGGTTCAATATTTTCTGCTGCTTGAGGCAACATACTTGGCTTTCTCCAACCTCGTCATTATCACATACAGGCCCACAGGGGACCCATGTCACATTCACACATAAATATTTGACCACTTGATGAAAAAAATATGAGCAGGGTGAAATGGGCAATATGAACTTCTAATTATCAAGGGCAATATATTCCCGTACCAGTTTTAATTTTACATACATATGACTTTCAAGGTCATTACTGAACCAAACCAGGGCAGGAATATTGCCTATTTTTTAAGGATGCTACACCATCCTTTTGGGAAAGGCTGTCATGTGTCACATATCCAGACATTTTTCTATGCCTTGAATTCCACAGTGCACAGATGTATACTGCTCTTGACTGAAACTGAATTAACACAGGGGATATTATCACCTCCCTTGCTTAAGTACGTAATGCCTGTTCTCAGTCAAGTTACAGGCTGTAAAACCTGAAGAGGTCTCAGCAGCATCCAGATGTTCAGTGCTGAGCAACGGGACAGATTGTATGTGCTCAACATTTGTAGTCTGCTCTATCTGCTGGTATTCTGTGTCCAGCCTGGCCGGCGGCACAGAGCACCACAGGTCTGAGGAAGGCTGGATAAGCCATTTTCTAATCTGCTGAAATCACTGGTCAAATCTCAGACTTCAAACAGGGACATTTTGATCTGTACATCGCAGGGTTTCAAAATAATCACAATAATTCATAAACCCAACATTAATTAAAAGGTATGGATCAGGAAACATGATGATCATATTATTTATTGTGGAAAAGAGCCTTAAAATGAGCTGGAATGAGAAGAAGGGGTATCAGTTGTGAAGATCAGCTAAGATATAGATTTCCTAATTAATTTCCATAATTTTAATTTAGTTTATTATCATATTGGTCATTTTACACAACAGTGGGATATTGCTGAACTGTTGCCTGTTTGCAGTGCTGGTATCTGCCCATATGATTATTTACAACCAAGCAAAAGTAAACTGTAACAGCAGCTCCATACTATAAAACCTGGGTAAAACAGTCACCAGCTGGCACTGAATCATCCAGCATTTAGCCATGTTCAGCCTGTTTATAAACTACACTTAATGATGTTCTAGTTACCAAAATGTCACAACTCTAACTCAGAATTTCTGAATGGTAGATCTTGCCAGTGTGTATTGCCTCCAGTAGAGTTCAGTAGCTCTGGTGGTGCCACAGTGGATCATGGTAACCACACACGCACAAAAAAATGGATTATCACACAGATCAGTGAACTGACCGACCTAGAAAATACTGATGGACTGACAAGCACACACACACACACACGCAGTCAGAGGGGTCCTACACTACATCATCTATCCTTCCCTCCACCCTCCCACTTTGTTTACATTCTCCTCCCTCCGGGCTGCCCATCTGTTTCTCTGCTCTCTTCTACTCTGATCTACTCATCTGTACCAAGGTTTAATCAAGAGGAGGCAGTCTGAGCCACACTTGTGATGACAACGCTGTGTTTTAACTCAGTACATGTGTTTCCAGGGACAAATGCAGATGTAATCCACAGTGAGATAAGCCATGGTGATTTGATTTGTTTTTGTATTTGAACAGTGGAAGCCTGAGTGGCTGTCAGCGTACATAAAAAAATAAGACCAGAGATTTTGTGCTGTTTCCCACCATTTAGCAGTGTGTCACCTCCCGCAGCGCAGCATGTCTGAGAGTATGATAGAAAATGGCAGTTGTTGACAGAATCAGACTGACAGCATCTACTTCCAATGGCTTGATAGATGGGGGATGTGAGGTTTCCTAGCAACATCCAATCCGCTGTGCCCATCTAAATAATTGAAATCAACTGTGGGGGATGGGAGGGGGGTGTTGGAATTTTTTAATGATGCACTTAAAAAGAGGGTGTGTTATGTAATAGTGCTCTAATGTTTATGCGGATAAACTTATGTGTGCAGTGTATTCTGTCATCCTCTCTGCCATTCACGTATGGTGGTGTTGTAGAAGGCATGGAAAACTAGTTACCCTTGACACCTAAGTCACCCGGTAAACAGGAAGTGATGTCAAAGTGACCTCACAGTGCATCCCAGGAAATCCACAATGAACTAAACATCGAACTCAATCAGTGGCATTGGAAACCCCTAATCAGTGATTTGCAGTGGTATGGATCCAAGCTATTTTACACACACTCCCACACAGATGGAAACTACTAAGGGACACAAGGTTGAGAGGCAGTGTTGATGAAATATTGACAGACTGAGGCAGTTATGCAACAAGGTCCACGGCCATGAGAACATATGTGGTGTTGCAGTATAGAGTGTGGATACCCTACCCGAGCCCGACGGGACATGTGAAACCATTACTTTAGTATGCTATTCTACTACTTTCAATGGCCCTTTTTACATAAATATTGTGCTATAGGGCTGCTATGAAGTCCCTTCTTTACACCGCCTTTGCATTTTAACACAGAACCAAACAACGGCAGCATCATGACACTCCAGTGTGTAGTTTTTGACAGCATGCTAGAATCCTGGAAGCTAAAGAGGCGTGACAAGTGTGACATGTAAAACAACAGCGTCAGCCTCTAGAGTGACATATAACATACACGTCAGCAGTGCTTCATAAACGATAGCATGTCTTAAAATTGAAATAACAATCAAAGCGTCACACCCATCCTGTTCATGGTCCTGTCCTGCAAGCTGTCCCTTTTAAACAGATGTCAATTTCGCACAATAAGTAACTCCGCTGCTGGCTTAAAGGCGAGACAACTCTGTCTCCCCATTCCAGGACTGTACCTTTTTATTAAAAAGAAACGAGGCAGAATAGCACTGTGAAATTCATGCTTCCAACAGGCAGAGTAACATGGGCTTATAATTCAGCTTCAACCCAAGAAATTTAGCCCCATTTCTTGAACCACATAGCAATAAGATTACTATGCATGCACCTGCTTTGTGCCTGCATGCATTAATTTAAATGTAATTTGGATGGGGCATCGGTGGCTTAGTGGTAGAGCAGACGCCCCATGTACAAGGCTGTTGCCACAGCGGCCCGGGTTCGAGTCCAGCCTGTGGCCCGTTGCTGCATGTCACCCCCCCCCCCCCCCTCCCCTCTTCACACTTAACTGTCCTATCAATTAAAGGCAAAAATGCCCCAAAAAATGTAATTTGGATGCATTCTTATGTGATGCACTTTGAATTGCCTTTGTGCTTGAAAAATGATCTGCAATTCTCCAAAGCTGCATTAACATTAACTCTAACGAAGACAATCCCTATCAATTATCGATTATGCAGAGGTTTACTGTTTTGCCAAAAAAAAAAGGTATTAAGTAGCCAGTCATTATGTACAGACTTGTCTGTAGTGTAACATAATGGCAATTGCAATAAATCTAGCTATTTTAAATATATATATACTATGCTGGATTTTTCTAAAAACAAACAAACAATGTATAGAGTCATACAAAGGTAATCCCTCTCAATCATGACTTATGATCCACCAGACGTGGGTAGTGGTGTATTTATCTGCAGGCACCCTGCCCTCTGCCTTTATTGTCTCATTTCCTTCTTATTTTGCTCTGATTGGGACGTCTTTGAGTGTGTAGCTGTGAGTCAGTTGCAGTGTGCGGGTGAAGTCGGAGCTGTATGTAAAGGTAGCAACCAGGTAGTGTTGTCATGATACAAAAATCTTTGTTTCGGTACCAATACCAATATGAATTTCGATACTTTTCGATACTCTTCTGTACTTTTCGTAAGGAAAAGTCCTTTTGGATACAAACCGTTAGAACAATAAATAGTAGGGGTGTAACGGTACCAAAAAAATCATGGTTCGGTAAGTACCTCGGTACAGACATCACGGTTTGGTTGCTCAAATGTTTCACTAAGGTGTTGTCATACACACCACTTGTGCAATCTGTGCTCCAATAGGAACAAGAAACGCGTTTGTGTGCATAAATGAGTAAAATAAATTAACTAAATTAATGAATTGAATCAATTTCAAAGTACCGTTATTCTCCAAATGCAGTATAGTACCATTTGGAATACTCTAGTACCGCGGTACTATTTTAGTACCGGTATACCGTGCAACACTACAACCAGGTAGCAACAGCATGCATCCAAAAGGAAGAAATCGTGGAAACAGCCCCCCTCCATGCTTATGATTGGTCCAGTTAGTTCTCAATTTAATCAAGAGTGGTTTTATATTCAAAATAAACATCTGTATTGTCAGTCAAATAAAGGCTTTTAGAACCAACCTATGATGAAACAGCTGAGAATTTCTTAGAAACTGCTCATTAAATGTGCATTATGCACTGAAAGGTGAAATCTGACTCATCCAAACACTGGCGCTCATTAATTTGCCACAGGAAATTTGCACAGCGTAAACCAACATCCCACAAAAAAAACAATAACTGGTTTCACTAATGGAACAACTTAATGCAACATAATGCAATCCAGTCATGTTGTTTTTCTGTGGACAGGAGTTTGACATATTTTTTACTGGTTAGTGTGCCGGCTGCAAGGCTATCACTCTATTGATGGTCTCCTTTACTTTTCAAAATGATAGCTGCTCAACCACTCATGATGGATTATGAAGTTATTCAGAAGCGTAATTCACAGTATTGGGTGTTTAATACTGAGATGTATCTCTAGTGCATAAAGAACAGTTACACATCCTGGTGCATGATTCTTTGTGCTGATTTTAATGAGCTACAGTGAAGACAATTATTATCAAGACTGAAAAGGAGAAACTACAATGAAAAGACCTCTTTATATTGAGAGCTACTGTATGAGGCATCAGCTCCATTATGCATGGATTAGACACCATTAATGAGAAGAGGTTTAGCCAAGCTGCCTGACACACACACACACACACACACACACACACACACAGAGCCACACCACACACCATTCATTCCCCACTGCGATTGGCCCTTCTCCTGACGCTTCCTCACCAAGTGCATTGTGGGATACCAGCAGATGCATTAATCCTCATATATCTCTTTGTATATCTATATATCTATATATATATATATCTCTGTCTGTATCTCAGTGATCAGCATTCCACCCCCACCCCCTGAAGCTCCACCATTGCTCCTTCCTCTGTGTCATCTCTGCACATAAGCAACATCCCAGGCATCTCTTTGTGGCATTCCTTCCCTCCTCCATCTTTTCCAGTATTCACCCTTCTCAAGGTGACTCACCACGAAGGCATCTCTTTCTAGCTCTCCTTCTCTCTACCTCCATCATTCAGTGTCAATCACTGAATCTTACTGTAGTCAGTTTTCCTCTGAACATGACCTCCCTGTGAGGCCTTCCGCACAGTGGCTGACCTTTGTTTCATCTTTGCCATCTATTCTTTCACCCACCAACGAGATCATTGCCTCCTGCAGCAACAGCTCCTGTCAATTGATTGGCACGGATCAAATGGCACCGGTTGCTGTGTCAACTGAGGCTCCCTCTGGTCCCCCCCCCCCCCCCGAAAGGCACACATCCTCCACATAGGAGTTTCCACTCCCCCCATGCACACACACACACACACACACACACACACTCACACACACACACACACACACACACACCCTGTCCTCCTCTCTGTGACGCAGTAGTCAGAGTTGCGTGGTGCGTGGTTTTTCCCTCCAGCAGTCAAGTGGACTGCATCACAAACCATGACAGAGCAGCACCATTTCCACAATCAGGCCTGACTGCTCACTCATCCCGTTCCCCCAAACCCGGATGTAGAGCAGAGTAGAAACCACTGCCTATCATACTTCATTAGCACAGATTGACCATGACACCATGGTCCATCTACAGCTATGGTCCTACAATACATATTTCCATTCTACATAAAAATGCAGCATGCTGCAGGAGATGATACATTTCATAAAGTATTACCTCACTGCTGAGTAGGGACAGGGAATAATGCTTTATAATAACACTACAGGGAGGTAACAGTCATTTTTCAGCAAGAATGACATCATGAAGTCTACATTTAGATGCTGGAACAAGATGTCCTTCATGACCTGACAGGTCAGTGTTTTGTTGGGGCTGCTGGGGTAAAAGGAGAAGGTGGAGGTGTTGGCTGTGTCTACCCTTGTGGAGAGCACGTTCCTTTGGGACCCATCCGTCGGCATTTATAGGAGTGGGAGGGTGGAGGGGTGGGGGTTGACCATCGCTGAGGAACCATTTTGACGCACTTGTCTGTGCCCATTTGGTACCCAGACCTAAGCTGCACCTACATCCTCACCAAGCCCAGCAGCGTCAATGACAGCGACACGACGCATCCTCGCATTATGTAATGTTTGAATGAAAATGCACCAAATGGTTGGCAGAAAAAAATGAGGAGAAATAAAGTCATAGCCTTCATCGTTTTGATTCCCACCCCCCCCCTCCCCCCACTTCCATTTCATTACTTCCAAATAACATTACAGATTCACGACTGTCAGTTAGCTCTGCTTTATTGTGAATAATTAACAAAACACATGTATTTGCTGATTAAGAGTTGCTGCAGTCAGACTGGGAGGAATGGCATGATATTCCGCAGTCGGGGCTGCGGTGTTCACCATCAGCGGGTTGCATATTCCCGTGCGTAATGGCGCGTTTCACCTGCATATCATCCACAACTATTCCATTTCTGGCCGGACTCGCTCGTGTCATTGTGCAGTGTGACTAATCGTGTATTTAGGAGCTGTGAATTCCCTCAATCGTCTGCAGCGGGTCCAGCTCCGGGTGCCAGATGTTCCGTCGGTGTAATCTCGTTTTTTGGAAACCGGCGAATAAAGCAGCACATTTTCCAGCCACTACATAACCGATGCTTGTTAAAAACACATTAATCCCTTATTTCTGGTCAAGATAAATGACGCTGGTCGGCACACTGGGCCCGGTCTCTTACTTGGTTCAGTTGCTCGTTACATTACTTTTGCGTTACAGCTCCGAAATCGCCAGGATGCTTCTCTGGCAGCTTAAAAATGAAGGTAACATATGTGTGTTTGCTGTGAATGAAGATGAAACCAAATCATGTAGATGTCAAATGGTTATGTTAATGATTAGTGATTAAAATTGAAGCTGTGTATCTCTGCCCCTGTCAAGTACACTCCACTGCCTCTCATCCACTGAGGAACATTTATCAGAATTTGCAGGTGGCAAATGGCTGCTTGGTTGATCAACTTAATTGTGATGGGGTGATAGAAATAATGACATTTTTTTTTTATTTTGTTGAGAGCTGCACAGACTACTGAGACTGAGGAGCGTTACTGTAACGCGTAACCACCCTGCACCGGTTCTGTCGCACCGACTGGACTCTGGATGCGGAGGACTTGCTCACTAATCTGGCGCATGTTCCTCAGAAAAAGAGGCTGTGTCCAGACAAAAAACATGCCCTCCATTACCTGATAATCCCAGTCGTTATCATAAATTGCAACGCATTGATTTGATGTGCTAACCGACGTTAAGGGCAGACACCTAACGTAATCCCAAAGGCAATTACTGTTTGACAGAACGACACTGAATGCATCAATGCGGTTTAAGCAGTGTGCCACATAACGTGAACAGGTAAGCTAGCTAAAACAAACCACAACGTTATATATCCAGTGTTCAATGTCATTCTAACATCATGCCTGTGCCTCCATACACTTTAACCCTTTCATTCACCGACACACTGACTAACCCTTACCGTCACCACATCCAGACTGTACAGCTAACCATAACGTTAACACAACCAACATTTTAACTGCGTAATAACGTTAGCTACAATCACAAAGGATAAATTTAGCCCTTACCCCCATTTCGGCGCAGTCAGTCGGGTCTCCTCAGAAGATGAATCGCTTTTGGGCTTGATTCAACCAGAATAGCTGGCTTTAAGGCGGGGAGACAGGGCAGGAAACAGTCGTCTGATGATGAGAAGAAAAAAAATGTCTCCTCTCAGTTGACAGCCAACGTTATTGCTCTAACTTTACTGACACAAATTAATTAACTAGCTAACATAATATCCTAAAATATCATTTTTTCAGGTGGAGCGGGCATATGATAACCTGGCAAGGCAAAGTTTCATCGAACACCTCAGCGAAGCTGCACCCGGTTCAGATAATAATCGAGAGGGTTTATTTTTTTTTTTGTCATAAAACGTTAAATGACACGCAGCCGATGGTGACACTTCACCAGCCTTCTCCCTGTGAGGCGCAATGATGCCGTTGGAAAGTAGACCCGGGCGGCAGCCTTCTTCTTCGGATGCTGTCTCCCTCCGCAGCTGTGCTCAGGTCGCCGCAGCACTCAGGGTTCCCTGGTTGTTACTCCGCGGTTGAAACCAACAAAGTAGTTTTATGCGTACACGCGCATAAGATGCGTACACATGATACCGAATATGTTGCTCAAATCATGTTCATCTTAGCCCGTAAGGCATAGGTACTGTTTTGAAACAAGGAAAAGGAGAATAACTGATTAATGTGAGAGGATTTTATTAAGTTTGCCAAGTGAGTCCTGGGGTCCCCTCACTCAGAAAGAAATACATTAAATTAATATATTTAAAAGAAATGAAACTGAGAGACAGTAGACTGTGTGACACTGATTTTACCCACAGCAGTCAAGCAACACCACTGTGACAAACCACATGCAAATCTGCAGTAGCCTACACTGTGATATTTGAACTGGTAGCAACAATAATAACAGTTCATTGAGTGTATTGATGACTGTGATTCGCCAGTACTTATTTCGTATGATGGTGCATGGTTGCCTGTTGTAGCATAGCAACTCTAAGGCATGGTGTTGTCACTGGAGTTTCTTATTTTGATACAATTCCTTGAAAAATATCTATATTTAATGCTACTTTCGATACCATGGGGAAACATTGACATTGAGATCATAAGTTTAATTTTTTATTAAAAGATAAATATAACAAGACTACAACATGGCATCCACAAATTTTCTTCACTTGGTTAATGGCACAGAACAGCAGAACAACTGTAGTAAATGTTAACATTAAGATAGAGCAAGAAAGCACAGCTTGTGCCGTATCAATATTGTGAAAAATGAATTTAAATGAATTGAAAAATCAACATTTGTGACAACATCTAAGGCTTAAATATGGCCGGATATGACCTCCAACCTATCCTCTGTGCAGTTTTTATGCTGTTGCCTATACAAATTTCCATTAAGTCCACTGCAACCAGTATTCATGTGCTGAAATATTACTGACAGTAATTTGTGTTTGTTTGTGATAATGTCACTGAACAGACATTTATTTAAGAATACTCACCATGTAAACCAAAATAATAAATTACATAAAACTTGTTTTTTTTCCCACAGAGTCCCTTCACAAGACACATCCTAAAAATTATAGATAAACAGATGTTATTGTTCCTCGGTGGAAATTTGTTTTTGACTTCTCTCAAATACAGCAAAGGTTCATACAAACACATAACACAATACACCATTAACGTACAAATATACAGTGTACAAGCTACAATAGCGCATATATGCAGGTTGCAGAAATACATTAAGTGAGCACATTTTATAAAATAACTGTGCTCCCTTGTGCAATCACTCTGTGTTCAATACCTGTACGGCAAAAGGAATATAGATTCTTGCTGGTTCTTAGGACCCTAAGAATGGAAGCAGCTCAAGCTCTAAGTGTAATGAGTGTAAGGTATCTGCAATTGTAAGTTTGGCCTTCCTGCACACAGCACTGTCAAATATATTAGTTAGTAATCCAGCCTCTAGCCCTGTTTTTGACCAAAGTCATTCACAAAATACACCAGAAAGATGTACGTATCCCTATCAGACAGATATAAATGATGTATGTGTGGAAGCTCCCATTATGTTGTAAAAGTTACTTAGTCTTAGCCTTGAGATGCATCATATTTCATATTAAGCTGTACAATTGTTAATTTTTATCACGTTACAACTGTAGAAATTCTAACTATTCAACTGGTTAAATTAAGCATCTTCTCTCTGGGTTTTTGTTTAGTTGTCAGCAGCTGTTCAGACTTAAGCTTTTCTGTTGCTATGAAAAAGACTAAAACATGAACGAAGTGCACATCTGCATCATCAGTGGCATCGGGGGAAAAGTGTGGCACATCCACACTATTCTCCACACACACAAGATATAGCCTGCATTAGTATGGCCACATTTGTCAGACAGATGTGAGCAGCAGTGTGTTGCACAAAACATGGGATTGATTCATGCTGATGATTAAGAGTAGAAACTGAAGCAGAGTAGGGCTGAGGAGGAGATTAGAGAACAGAGAAATAATCAAAAAAACATGGAAAATGAAGAACAGAAAGAGTGATTCACAAAAGAATTTACTGACAAGAAATGAGGTCTGGTCTGGCATTACACTGGAATAAAGATTGTTCAATCAGTGCTAGTGTGGGGAATGAAAACCCTGGCCAAGACACACAGTAAAAGCAGCATAAACAGAAATCACATGGAAACAATGTGATGATCATGGTCGGTCAGAGCAAAGCTGCAGCTTCACTTGCTTTATTTCTGTATGCACCACCTGCTGTGGAAGATTAGACAATTATACTGCTGTTTTTAGAGCCTTCAAATGGAGCAGGAGGCTATGAATATTGTGCAGCTGCCATATCACATGCATGCACCCATCCCGCCTGAGGTGATTCAACAGTGATCAAATGAACGAGGGGGGAAACATACGATACTGCATAACAAATGAGCAAATGAGCAAATGAGACAGTGATCAAGTGTGCAAATAACTGGTTGACATGTGTGCTTTGCTATGCAAATGTTTGTCTGTGAACACCGTGAGACTGTGTGCGGGATCATCTGTATGAGTGCATGACTGTGACTCTGCTTTGAGGCAGCCACCGTGTTCAGATGGGATCAATACCCCTCTATTATAATTGAAGTGTGGCCTGGTTTCTGCGCTGCGTTGTCATCCCTCCAGCATGCACCATCAATCAAGTGGTTTTTTTCTAGCAAATTCTAAAACTGCGCTGGAAAAAAATGTGTCAATACTCACGCATCCTGCTTCAAAAAGTTATACTGGAAAGACATGACAACGGGAAAAGGTAAAGAGTAATGTAGCAGCCACATGGGCCATTTATGTATTAGCATGAAATACAGCTAATCAGGAAGCAAAAAAAGACACATCATATCTTCATTCTTCTAACCGCTTCATCCTCTTGAGGGCTGGAGCCTATCCCAGCTGACATCGGGCGAGAGGCAGGGTACACCCTGGACAGGTCGCCAGACTATCGCAGGGCTGACACATAGAGACAAACAACCATTCACACTCACATTCACACCTACGGACAATTTAGAGTTATCAATTAACCTAGTCCCCAATCTGCATGTCTTTGGACTGTGGGAGGAAGCCGGAGTGCCCGGAGAGAACCCACGCTGACACGGGGAGAACATGCAAACTCCGCACAGAGGGGCTCCCAAGCCCGGGATCGAACCGCCAACCCTCTTGCTGTGAGGCGAGAGTGCTAACCACCACACCACCGTGCCGCCCCTCATATCATATCTGTGCAAGTTAATTGAAAATAAACACAAAGCATAATACAGGAAGTATTTTTATCCTATCCAACTACACCTGCCAACTGTATCACCGCACAGAAGGAAGTGTGCATCTACTCATTGATAAGAGGCTCATGCTAGGGAGAGGGATGTAATTATTTATGGTGTCCTCCTCGACTGAGCTGTAAAGTTAGCTAGCTCACTGGTGCTAAAGGTGAGCTAGCAGTACATACACACTCCTTCTGTGTGATCATAAGGTTTCCCCCTAAGTTCATCTATTGAACAGCTTGGTTTTCTTTACAAGAAGTATTACTTGCAGAGCTGCTAGCTTGGCTGTAGACTTTTATTGACATGCTCTTTCCACTGTTATGCTGATGACATGCAACTCTATGTGTGTATGAAACCTGAAACCCTCAACACGCTGACATTTTAACAAATGTCTGGGGAATATTGCGTGCTGGGTGTCTAATACCTTCCTCCAACTCAATGAAGAAAAACCTGTAATATTATTTGGGCCACATAACACTTCAGTCTTCAGTGACACATGTTAACTTGACACTTTCTGTTAAGTTCGTTGCTAGAAATCTAGGACTTATTTTTGATTCCAATTTAACTTTCAACAATCATGTCAATCATGTTGTTCAGTCCTGTTTTTTTTTTTATCACCTTCAGTTGATTTAAAAAATCAGATCATTTTTATCAGTCTCTGATTTGGAGAAAGTTATTCCCCAGTTCATAGAAAGTTGTTTCGAAAGAACTGACTACTGCCATTCACTCTTAAAAGCAGCTATGCAGAACATTTTACCATTAATAAAACTGTCCCTAGTTCGTATTACCCCCCCCCCCCCTTGAAGATCCACATATTTATTTGAACCCAACAGCGACAAAAAAGCCTTTCTCTATATGGCTATTTAGTGTAGCCTGGCTCGGGTTGGACACAGCGGAAGTCAGCAAACCAGAATATGGCACCTGGAGGCAGAAGTAATTCTGCAAGCCCGCAGCCTTTAAACCACAGAAGAAGAAGGAGCTGTGTTTACAGAGAGTGTTCTTCGAGTAAGCGGTATTGCTGAACACATAACACATAACAGTTTTACCAGATGTATCTATAAGGACTTGGTTGTACTTTCAATGTCATGGCGGATAAAGAAGGAGCACCATCTAAAAGAAAAAGAACAGAAGAAGGCTGAACGGGACAGTGATAGGGCTCAAGCCCAAACGCGTTTAAACCTTGGTCGGACATTCACCAAGTGGAGAGAGCTGAGAGATTTGAAAGGTTTTAAAACTTATCCTGAGTTGCCCCTTTTCCTAATAGACAGGTTTGTAATTTTTTTTTTTATTTAGAGAATATACCGCAACTTGTTAGACGTTGTTTCACTCCAATATATGACGATATGGAAGTTATAAGCAAGCTAAATGTAGCTGATGTGAACCGCTTTTGTCTAGTACAACAAACGCCACAAAATTATCTGTGACTGTGACCATGAACACAAATACACAGCAGGCAGTTGTCCTCAGTTTATAAGAAATTCAGAGCTACACCAGAACATTTATGAACAGGTCTTTACTACTAACTTGTGTGTAACGTTAGCATGTTTCCACTAATTACTTGGACTGACCTGACGTTAGTAACATTAGCTTTGCAAGCGAAGGCCGCAGGCAACAGCTTTGTTGTGTTGTCTCGCTCTCCAAAACAAATGCATGCGGTAATTGCCGGTTGCAGTCGAGATTTTACAAATGAGGCCGAATGCCGGCTGCAGTTGGAATTTTACGACACCAGGTTGTTTGTGTCATACCGCTTTGACCAAAGGGGGCACTATAATCAACAAAAACGTAAAGTTCTGCACAGCTGCTTTAACTACCTAAACAATAAAGCGCGCTCATGCCTTCAGATTGTACAAAACGCAGCAGTAAGATTGTCAACTCAATCAAACAAAAGAGATCACATAACCTCCATTTAAGCAACACGGCACTGGCTTCCTGTTAACTTCGGGATTGATTATAAGGTTTTTCTCATTACCTTTGAAGCACTATATGACCTAGCTAACTCTTATGCCCTGATATACCTGCACACAGTCCCTCAGTCTAAACTTACAACTAAAGGAGACTGTGCTTTTGCTGTCAGGACTCCAAAATTCTAGAACAGTCTCCCTGTTGAAATTTGTCTTGCAACCTCACTGACTTCTTTTAAATTACTACTAAAATCTCGTTTTTATACACTCGCATTTCTGTATCTGTTTGATATGGTTCTTGTTGTTGTTTCCTCTTGGAGGGTGGGAATGTATGTTCATAAAGAAAGCTTTTATTATCATTATCATATATCATTAGATTTCTAAACTGAAGGCAGGTAAAAAGGCTACAAAAGGCAGATTGCTTTCTTTCATGTGACAATACTTGTAATACATTTGAAGCAATTACAACAGGACAACCTCCAGACTAAGAGACTATTAAGTTTACTACTTCAAATTACCGCAAGAAAACACTTTACACTGTTATTTTCCTTATAAAAAGACAGAATATTGCACACCTCCACCCACCTTCTGTGGTTCCTCTTTCTTCCTCTTCCTCAGTCTGTTGCTCTGGGCAGCTCCCAGGTGTGTGCAGCAGAGTTTAAGCAGCAGTGCTGTTGAAAACAACAGAACGGCTGAAATGCTCAGTGCATCTTTTTCAAAGGTTAAAAAACAAAGAGTGTATTTTAAGGTGGGAGCAAAAAGCAGAGATACAGGGGAGAGAACAGAACAAACACATTTCAGAGACCTTGTCACCATAGCAACAACTGTCAGGTAAGCATGGCACCCTAATCATGCAGCTGACAAAAAACAAATTTGAGCAAATTGTAAACAGGATGAATAGCTGGAGGAAGATAAAGCAGAGCCAAAGGAAAAAGACGTATAAAATGAAAGAAGTCATTTTGTCGTTTTTGTAGATCCTTGCTGCTGACTATGGTTTAATTATCTGCAACAGAACAGATCAGACAAATGGATGTCAAAAGATGTGATGGGAAAATGCTT
The DNA here is from genome assembly GCF_011397635.1 of Epinephelus fuscoguttatus. Taxonomy (NCBI): domain Eukaryota; kingdom Metazoa; phylum Chordata; class Actinopteri; order Perciformes; family Serranidae; genus Epinephelus; species Epinephelus fuscoguttatus. The sequence continues at coordinate 12,773,898 of NC_064768.1, read as the reverse complement.
TGTCACTGTTCCTATTGGAGACAAATGGAGCAGAGTTTCATTTGTAATCACAGATGATCAGAGGATTGATTTCGTTGCAGAGTTGAGTCCAGTCTGTCACACAACAGGAGACAGCTGCTGTCAGCGAGGCACAAACACAACTGATCAAACTCTCAGCGAGGGTTAGGTAAAAAATGGAAGTGATGAGGACAGATCTCATCACCTGAATCCTTTTTTTACCACATTTTTTTTAACGAGTATTCTATTATTGTATCTGTGTTTATTTTGTGGCTATCAGCAGTTTAGATGAGTCAAGTCAACATTTGATCAATAACCACTTTTCTTTTCACTTTTTAAGAGCAGAAAGGAAATTATGCAGAGAGATTTATATCATATCAGAGGCAAAGATGTGATGAAAAACACTTAACTCAATGCTGGAACTCAATACTGAAATCAGAGTTTAATGTTACAAAGACTGCACATTTTTCTTTAATTTCTCTGTCAGGATTGTGTATTGTAATAATATGTATGAAAAGATCTTCTAAAGCCTTAAAAAACTGAGAATCTACAGCGATGCTAACAGCTCTGTAAGGCTGACTCGCTTACGATACCAATTTAATATTCTGATGTTAAAGGCCAACGCTTCTGATTTTTCACATTTCAGTCTGTTTACAGGTCTTGTGAAATGAGATGTACAAAGCATTATGTGGTTCTAGGGGGAGCTGTATGAAATCTGATACATTATGTACATTAAGGTACATTATGAAATGACTTGTTTCACTATCTGGATTGAATCCATTCGGTGTGTTCGAAAGTCCAGAAGAGCCACACGATGGAATCATTTTATCCCCATTTTAGTGCTAAACCAGAAGTTAACCGACCTGACCAGTGGAAGTCTCCAGTGCACTTGCTCTATGGGCCCAGTGATGTAAAAGACCTGAGTCATTTTACACCACTTTCATGGACCAATCTGTCAACGGTAAAGTTGCATCTTGGGTCATGTAGGTGCCAGGTTTTGACAAGGTTGATGCCAGAATGGTCAGGAGGGACAAGTACCGCCCAACTGTACTATGATTGGGTAGAGCTTGAAATGTTGTTCATTCAGTCATAGCAAATAATAGTTCAGAGAGACCCTGGAGAAAAGCCGACAGAGGGCCCTTGGCCATGGGCACGTAATCCTCCGCTGGGGAATGTACATAATCATTTATACATATTTTATGAAAAAGTCTTTTGAGAGGGGCTGAAACGATTAAACATCCAACTAACCAGCCCAATTTGCGCTGAATTTATTTGCTCATTGCCAACCCAGAAAGGAAAAGCAAATATACAAAAAGTATACAGCTGCTGTGACACATTACTTAGTGTTGCCATGGTGTTCGGCACCACAGACAGCATACAAGCATGCCACATAGTCAATCCGCGCCTTTATAGTTTATCAGTGTTGTGTTTATATGTGCACTCATAACTTCATTCCAGTCAATACAGTTTCACATTCAGCTATAAGCAATCAGATCTGGGGGCTTCCCTCTGAGCCACTCTACTGGAGCAGTTGTGGGGTTAAGTGCCTTGCTCAGGGGATCTCTGTGGTATTCACCGATACAGTCGAGGGTGTTACTTGCTCATTTTGCCTGCCAAGACTTTCCCAGTCTGCCTGGGGATTCAGGCCACAAGCTCTAACCTTTAGCTCACAGACTTTGTAAATGCCACGGTGCGAATGTCCTACTTATAGGTCTAATAGCACTTGTGTTGGATCACCAGTCAGAAAGTTTAGGTTAATTGCACTGTAAGAAGTCAGTTATCACGAGAAAAACAGGGGGCTCTGTTCATTCCTATAAATGTTGAATCAAATCCTGAGTCATTTCATGGGGGCTGTGATACCCCAAAAAAATGTATCCACTGATTTTCATTTGGCTCTTTAACAATGCCAGTCTATGGGTAAAATTCTTTTGGGCTCAGTGGCATCATGTGATGGACCTGAAAGTTGTAGTCACAGTTTGGCCATTATGTCATATTGACATCAAAGTCCAGTGCACTTAATGGAACCTGGTCTGCATAATGTTGTATAAAGATCAAAGAGTCCCTATAGGGTGCGCAAGATGGGTGGTGGATGGATCAACCAAGCACAGGACTTTCATCCAAGATACTGGTGTTTGTGTCCCAAAGTCAATGTTGATTTCTTTTAATAACATTAAAGCATAGCATCTGAAAACAACATACTGTATGACATATGTCATGTTACGTTATTGGGTTTGAACCCCAATGCACACCAGGAACATATGGAACAGTTTATACTGAGCTTTACTTCACTTCAATAAATACAGGAGTGCAGACTGGTAAAGCAAGAGAGAGTCGATGTTCAGGTTCAGAGCCCTCAGGGGAATAGAATCAGTCCACAGCTCTCCACGTGGAATGCTGAGGCAGCACACAGGTGAGGAGCTGGCATCCGCTGGACGCACACACAGCAGACAGTCCACTTGTTTGCAATGGTAATGAGAGAGGGCAGGCAGAGAGTGATGTAAGAAGAGCGGGATTTCCAAAACCAGGAGTACTCACTGAGGAAACAGTCTCTCTAATGCAAAGCCGGCCATGGACAGGGGAGAGCTTGACAGCAGCGATAAAACATGGAATCTGTGACGCACACACAAAGGCAGAGTATGCAACTACACAATAAAGCAATCAACAGCTCAGAGGATCACTGGTGATTGAACCACTAAACCCACTTTGGAGAGTGGGGTGACGGTCTTTCCAGGCAGCCGCATGAAACAGGTGAACGGGAACCAGGAAGGCAGAGGCAGAGCTCATGGTTGAAAACAGAAGGCAGAGTGGTTTACCGGGGAGAAGACAAAGCAGAAGAGTTAGGAATGGGCAGGGTCGATAACAAGGAAGCAGTTCGGAAACAAATGCTAGAAAGTCTTGCATAAATGACAAATAACAATCTGGCGAGGAGATTCTGTGAAGCAGGAGTCTTTATACTGGCAGGAGGTGATGATCCACAGGTGAGAGCAGTTGGCTTGATGAGGTGGGTGTGGTGGATTGGCAGGAGTGGGAGATGTGTGGACAGGTAGGTGTGGTGGAGAGGCGGAGTTAGTAGAAATTGACCAGGTTAATTGAGAGACTGGCAGTATGGCAGGTAAAAAGTGCCCACTGTGACAAAAACATGATGTTTTTTCTAACTCTACCCACCTAGTTTTGTTGCCTAAACCTATCCATCAAGTGTTACAGTATAGATGCAACTGCATACTGTGACCATTCGAACAGTAATATGTCATTTTGGAAGTCAGTGGAAATCAACCTATTTTGTTGTTAAGGTATGAGAGAGCATTAAACACCCACCCTTTGTTGAAATGTTGTGACGATTCTGTTTTGGTTTTGGTTTTTGGGTGGATTTTTATGTGTTCTCCCTTCTCCCTGCCCTTTCTGTTTGTGTTCCTGCCAGCCTTGTGTGTGGCAGGGGGTGTGACTGGCTCTTCCCACTGCAGCTGATGAGGCACACCTGTTTCCACTCAGCTCATCAACTTGCATACATATACCTGGTCCTCACTCCAATACTATGTCAGATAATTCCGTTTGTGTCGGTGATGCCAAGCATACTCTTTTCCAGTATTGCGTTTGCAGTGATTTCTTCCTTGTCAGAGTTTTTTCATGCCTCGAGCGTTATTGTGCTTACTTGTGTTTTTGCTGTTTTGCATGTGCTTAGCTCTTGTGTCATCCCCAGAGATCACAGGTCTTTCTTCACTAGTGGACAACCTCCCAGCCAGCCAGCCAGCACCCTGCCTCCACTGCCTGCAATTTTTGTTCTTTCCTTCGTCAATGTACTTTTTGTTTCCATAAACCTGTGTCCGTCTCTGCTTTGGGGTCCAGCCAGAAACCAAAACCTAACAAATGTAAATATATATTCAACACTGGTAAAAACTGTTTTAATCATAAAAAAAGAATAATGAAATAAATGAAATAGAATAATAATAAAAAAAAATAAATGCATAGCTACCCAGTTTCAACATGAAAATAATACATAATTACTGTATATAAATTATAGCACATCATTTGTACATTGACATGCACTGTAGAAAACTGAAAATTTCATTCCATACCATCACAGTAATGATGCTTTTTTTCTTATACATAAGGTGAAAGCAGTAGGGGTAAGTACCTTGAAATGGGCAGGATGCCATGCGTGCTCTGATGGACATTATCACTGCATCACCAGGCACAGACATGTCCTGCAGATATAAACACGGACATACACATACACAAACAGATATACACACACACACACACACACACACACACACACACACACATCTGAGGGGTAAACGAGCGGACACACAGCCATACTATTATGACGGGTGTTTGCATGGTTCAGGTGTAATGATTGCAAACACATGCACAGTCTTACCTGCTTACCTGAGTTGTGTGTTAAGTAGATCTCTCACCATGTGAGAGTGAGGGCCTCTTCTGGTCCCCTTTAGCTTGAAGTGGCCAGTGAGTGTTATAACACAGAGACAAACACACTCAAAGACACAAACACAAATATTTCACCAGCACCAACATTTGGGAGCTAATTAGCCACTGGAAACACAGCAGTGACTCCCTAAAAAGCAATCTCAGTCTCAGTCAGTGGTCTGCAGCTGGCATCCACCATTCCCACCACCTCCTGATAACATAGTTAGCTTATACATTGAGTCACTTTGGAAATGTTGATATGGTACATATGAAATGTGGAAGTGTAACGTATTCATGGTTTGCGGGAACATACAGTGCCAACAGTTTCTTCTGGCAACTGGGCTGAATTCAAAGTCTCCGTGTATGAAATAAAATCCAAATGGGGAAAACACCACCAGTATAACAGAGTGATAGAGTATTCGAAATTCACACAAAGTATTTTGACCTGATAATGGCAGGAAATGAAAAACTTGAAGATAAATGTTATTATAATTTATTCATTTATTCTCTGGGGACAAGGTATGCCTGTACCAAATTTCATGTCAATCCATGTTGTTGTGGAGATATTTCAATAATAAACAACCTCGTGGTGGCGCAAGAGAAAAACTCAGGGGATCACCAAAGTTATTAGAATTAATTCTCTTGGGACACCCACTAGCTGACATGGTAGAGCTCCATGTACAAAGGCTATGCCCTTGCTGCAATGGCTGCAGCCTCGATTCCAACCTGCGGCCCTTTGCTGCATGTCATCCCCACTCTCTCACCCCCTTTCACTCTAAAGCTGTCCTGTCTAATACAGGGAAAATGGCAAAAAAAAAATCATCCTAATAAAATTATCCCCTTGGGACCATAAATATCAATTGTAAATTTCATGGTAAGCCACTGAATATTTGTCAAGACATTTCTCTCTATACCACAACTGTCAACCTGCTAATGGTGCTAAAGGAAAAGTCAGGGGATAACCAAAGTCAGTAAGCTTCATCAGCTGGGAACCATGAATGTGCGTACAAATAATATGGCATTTCATCTAGTTGCCAAGACATTTTGGCCAACTTTTTGGACAGCCATCCTAAGAACCATGCAGTTCAGTAACACTTGGCAACAGTTAACTTAAACTTATTTACTGGATCGAGATGACACCAAGATTCAAATCTTAAACATAAAAAGCCCATATGAGAAACAGACGTATTAGCTGACAAACACATTACCAAAACCTCTGTAATGGACCTTTTTCACAGCAGACATTTTGACTTGTGTCAGTAGAAAAAGCACAGGTGAAATTGATAACATTAAGGATGGCTGAGTTCCATTCAGTGTCCCAGTAAGCTAGTAACATTTAGCCAACATGGACAATACCAGGGTCTCCCCTAAGTGGAACGCAGCTGTCATTAGTGTCATTGAACACAACTGTGTTGCTCCTACTCTGACGTGTCAAAATGTCTGCTGTGAAAAAGGTCTATTGACGGCGTAGTCCTTGATGTCACCTATCTCCAACAGCTCCAGGATCAGCACTCTGGACAGTGCTTGTGACACATCTTACTGTAACTTAAAGGGCCAATAAGCGAAATCGTTTCACTGCTAGGTTCGCTGTTGTGCACTGTCTGTAGAGCATAAACAAAGTGTGTCAGCCATACCTCCCTCTACCTCTGCTCTATTTCCCTGCTTTACTGTTAGCGGCTGCCACGCTAACGCTCCAACTCCAACTGAACCGGGAGCCCGTGAGGTCTCACGGAGAAGAGTTGGAACGTTAGCATGGCAGCCAACTAGTGCTAACATCCCTACGCTTCTCCGCCAGGCTCGTTAGCGTTAGCACTAGTCAGCTGCCATGCTAATGTTCCGGGAGCCTGCTTAAGCATGGGGATGTTAGCGTTAGCACTAGTCGGCTGCCATGCTAACGTTCCAACTCTTCTCCGTGAGACCAGGCTCACGGGCTCCCGGCTCACGGAGAAGAGAGGAATGTTAGCGTTAGCTCCCAGAGTCAGCACTGGAGCTACTACGGCTACTGGAGTAGCTTGCAGCTATGGAGCGCTTCTACCAGCTCTTTTAGTCACTGAGCCTCGCCTCCATTTCAGCAAATATATTGCATTTATTACAGGGACCATCATCACTGAAGTAGGCAGGGAAATAGCTAAACACAGGCGCTAGGCTGCCCGCCGGGCTACATTTTACAACGCTAATTGCAAATGTTAGATGGGCTGCCAGGCTACTCACCTAACACAACCGTAACGCCTGACCCATTGCTGGGACTGAGCTGCTAATAACTCAAACTCCGGACATTAACCCATGGTACGATTGTAACATTAAATTTAATTGAATCGACATAGCGACATGTGCTTAACGTTACTGTAACACTAATAAAACAGACATTTGACTTTATGTTGTACCTGTCCAGGAGAAGAAGAGCTAGCTTCGAGTCAGATTGTAGCCCCTTTAGCTCTTGCAGTGCTCTCCACCTTGGAAATGCAAGGCCAATGTTAATCCGGGTTCTGTCCCTTTCTTTATCAGACAACTTCTTCGCCAACAACCATTGTTTCTTTAGAGGTAATGTCAGATCCTGGTCGTCTTCAGGTGGACGTTCCGCTCTCTGCCATGTCATTTCGAAAATATGCGCTGCTATACTCCAGATGAAATTACACCCCTAGCTCTTCACATAGCAATTTTTTAATTCCTTCAATCTAGAAATGATAAATTTCACTTATTGTTCCTTTAAGTAGAGTTCAACTTCACTTAAGACAGTGGGGAACCCTGGGGCTTTACTACAATGATGCATAAGGCAGCCTTTTGCATCATATTTTGACGCTGACGGGGTTGGCAAGCAAGACGGGGTTGGCAGTTAGGTTTGGGCAACAAAACTACTTGATTTTATTTAGGCAAAGATTGCAGATGTCGCCAAGGAAAAGCCCAGATTTTAATGGCACAAGTTCACTAACACTCCTGCCTACACTGAGCGGAATTTCATGCTTTTTAAACTATGTCTGTTGCTCTATGCATCCATTAATGACACAGATAGGTTTACATTGGAGGTGGTGGAAAAACCAATGAGTCTCACACAGCTAAACAGTGCTTGGGCAGTGTCCCCGGTGACCTTATGGTGATACTGGGGACACTGCCTGAGCACTGTATTTTAATGCTTTGAGGGAGTCAAAATACAATACAATACAATACTCCTCTCTAGCAAATTTCCTGCCATTGTTGCTTCAGAACTAGGAGGCTGCAGTCCTGGACAGAGGAGATGTATGAACAATCACTTTTCCCCCCTAAATTATCATCTCAAAGATCATGTCACTGGTTTTGGAAACTTCTCTCCCTTCTGAAACCTCCTAGTCTCTGTCATAGTACTCTTTACAGGAAAGTGGTTCCCAAAGGTCAGATAATTTATAGAGTCCCCAGCCTTTCTCTCATACAAAAAGAGGAACTGGAGAATTTTGTATAAAGTACATCAGTCAAATGTTACTAATAATGTTTCCTGAAAGAATTGATGACACTCAAAGTGAACTTTCATTAAATATTGTATAGCTATAAAATTCAAACATTGTGTCTCCATGAGGTGTAATTTCTGTCACTCTTTTAAGTTTCTGTTAATCTCATTTATACTTTAGATTAATCTCATTTAAACTCAAAACCTGACCACAAAAAAAATGAACCACACACTGGATCCAGGCAGTATTTTAGAGAAATGTGCCATAATGTCCTCCTTTGTCTCCCTCACAGTCTGTTCTTAACACCTCAGGTTTATGGTTTTATAATTCTCCCTCTCTCCTCTCCATGTCTTTTCATGCTGCCACATATCACACGTCTCCTGAAGGAGCATTGGGTTTAATACATTTTGGAAATGCTAGACTGCTGAATAAATAATTCACACTAACATAAAGAAGTTTCTATTTGTGTATTTATACATGTGTACCACTCGCTCAGCTTCCTCTCCTCCACCTACGCTTGGTGCACTTTCTGCTCCAGCTGACATCTCTGATCTTATAATAGAAACAGTGGCCAAGCTGTAACTCCAACAGTGGTTGGATTTACAACAGGAATATTTTTCCCAGTGAGCAGGGAAGGGAAATGTGTATGGAAAGGTTTTTTAAAACTATATTTTACAGCAACTGAGAAAATATACCAAACTATCTGGGTTTGCACCATATTATTGACATTGTCCAAATAATTCTCTCAATCAGCATTTTGATGTTGATGGGAAATTTGAATACAAAAGGATTCTAATTGTTGTTTAGATTAGAAATAAAAGTGAAGAAATAAAAAAAGCAGCCAAAACTTGCAAAAAGCACTAACACATACATAAATCACAAAGGATAAAAATGACAAGCTAAAGGCTGAAGTAGCTGTTTGACCACTATGTTCTTAATCATTAGCATCACTTCACCAGATAATAACCAAATAAATGCATAGTAACTCACTACAGAAGAATCACATCACATCTGCCACTCATTTAAGTCATTTTTAGCTTGAACTAATAATAATAATAATAATAATAATAATAATAACTTTAATTTATATAGCGCCTTTCAAGAAACCCAAGGTCACTTTACAATACATAGTAATGAAACAATAACACCAACAGAACAGTACAATATGACACAAGCAGTACAGAAAAGCAACAAAACTATAACAACAGAAGAAAGCAAAAAACTGCGTGATGGTACACTGGGCATGAGATGGATTATTGAATTAAAAAGCCATGGTGAACAGATGAGTTTTTAGGGTGGATTTGAAAATGTCCAGTGAAGGGGCGTTGCGGAATACAAGGGGGAGAGAGTTCCAGAGGGTGGGGGCAACGACGCTGAAGGCCCGGTCACCAAAAGTTCGGAGGCGGGATGGAGAATAGGCCGGAGTCTGAGGAGCACAGAGATCTGGACGGAGTGTTGGGGTGGAGGAGGTCCGTTATGTACTGTGGAGCGAGGGCATGGAGGGACTTGTAGCTAGCAGCTGTTTGGGCTGAATCACTTTGATGTTCCCCCAGGTAGACAACTGTCAACTGAACTGACCTATCTGCCATTTCTTCTGTGCTTTCTGTATATACCATGTTGCTTTGCTAGCATCTTTGAAAAAACAAATCTAACGGCACAGAAGCTAAGCAATGTATTGCTGTGGATGGGGGCTGCAGCAAAACGTATGTTAGCCACGCAAAAAGACCCACGTAAGAAATTATACGCTATACGCTATATTTGGAACATTTTCTCTGCTTTACCTTACACACTAACCAATCAAGGCAGCGGTAGAACCACAACTCCCATGTTCACTGAAGTAAAACCACTCTTTCTATCAATGGAGTCTGATGGCTTTAAGATTATGGTCTTAGTTCACAGTTAGAAAGGGCTGTGGATACAAGGTAAAGTGGTGAAAACATCATAAATATAGCGTACACATAAACTGATATAGATTATTTTAGATGGGCCTTTTTTACATGGCTAAAAACTAATCAAGTGAGGCAGCATTTGCTCAGCGCTATTTCATTTTACATACGCATCAGTTTTCTACCTGGAACTTATTCACTTATTGGTTCACAAAAATTTCCCCACCCTTTGGTGGCCACAGTTTTGCCATGGGGGCTGACATTTGGCATGGAGCTCAAGTGCGTGTGCGTTTAAGTGTGTGTGTGAAGATGTGTGTTTGTGTAGCCCTTCCTAAGTCTTGGCCCTTTCCACTTTGTGCTCCAATAATAGTTTAGCATGTTTGGTACCCAGGAGAACCTCGGTGAACTTTCCCCTTTCCTGTTATATTTAGCTATATGCCATGTGCTCAGCTTGTCTATCTATGTTGAAAATAAAACCATTTTTAACATGGTTTAAATATGTGGCTAGGTGATGTGTAAAAGTGACATTCATTACATTGGTGTCTTCATGGACACATTACATTGTAGGCCTATGTAGTCACATCTTAAATTACTCGTTGGCAAAATGCTAGGTAACTAGCTACCGAATGTATAGCTACATCAAAAGGAGTTAGCCTAATTTCAGATCACCAGCGTCACCCAGATTTGCTTCCTCCTTATTCTATGTTAACATATAAGAGATTTGGAAAGAGACAGACAGGCTGGTTGCTGACATATTTTTCTGATGACATGAATTATCATTAGCCAGAATTTAACATTCCTTTGTTTATATGATATATATCTATAGGCTATATCTCTTTAAGGCTGGATTCAAACTTGACGTGAAAGTGCCACAACGCCATAACTGCCATATCTGTCAGTTGTGTCTAATCGTGTGAGAGAGACAAGCAGGCACACACACACACACGCGCGCACACACACACACACACACACACACACACATAGACTTTCTATGTGTGACAACAAAACACCAGAGGAGCAGAATCGCTTGCTGACTGGCGCACAGAAATGCAACTCTGTTGTGAAATGCCAGGCGACTGCTGATGGGTGGCTGCGTGGCACCTGACATTCTGTGTCCAGTGTGAACATGTTGTAAGGCTACGTGCTGCCCCAAAGTAACTTTTGGTGTTATTTATTTGGATATATATGACGTCATTGTGAACATATTCATTGATCGCATTTCATAATCCAGTAATACTCACCTTGTGGCCTGTGGGCCAAATCTGGTCCCCAATAGGCAGTTGCATGGCCCCCTAACTATTTTCTAGTTCACAATAAAAATAAATTGATTCATGCTGGGATTTTTTTTGTACTTTTGATATAGATACAGTCATAGTGTAAAAAAAAAAAAGTCCTTCACTTTGTGCAGCATTCAGACTGAACTGGACCTTATAATACCACCTCTCTCTGTCAGCATCTGTCTGCTGTACCTGGACTATTCACCAATAAGCACACAACAAGGTTATGCTCCGCCCCTCTTGGATCAGAACACGTTGACTCGAAATAAAAGAAACTGAGAAATAAGTGACTTTGGATTGTTCTTGCTGGACACCCCTCAGTGGACCTGGATAGTATTCACAACCAGTTGGTGCTTAGTACTAGGGTAGGTTCATCTACTTCAGCACCCCGGTATTTTTCACCGAGAGTGCATTAAAAGAAGGATCAAAATAGAGCTTGTTAATCAAAAAACTGCCAGGCGAGGATCTCCCAGGCCCTTTGACAGAGGGCTGATCTAAGCCCTGTGTGTCCTCAATTCCTAAAAATGCCCCTGCGTACACCTGACCTGTGTGGGACTGCTGCGACTAGCCCCTGGCCTCCTGTTATTTTTCAAAAGTGGCCCGCGGGCAAAGCACGTTAGGGATCCCTGCTGTAGTCCTTGCTGTCAGCGCAGCACCCTCAAAAATGGAACCAATGTTGCCATATCTGTTTCTGTAAAGCTTGTCTGACTTTGCAACAGTAACTAAGGGGAGGGGACCTGGGATCAGACAACTGGCTAAATGGTGTGTGGGATGTGGGCGTGGCCTATTACAAAAAGATGCGTAACTTCCAAGTGGATTCACAGACTGGAAAAAATGGTCAGGAGCCAAAGGACAGCTGATCATCTGATCATGCCAGTTGAATAAAAAAGGGGCAACACCTGGCTGCATATGCATATATGGTCGCAGCTATTGTGCATTCATGCTGTTTGTATGTAAAATTTCTTTCCCTCACTAATATCCACTTTTTCTGAGATTATTTTTCAACCTTAGTGGAAGTTTCAGCACATTGTTTTGTGATAATCATGCTTCACAACAAATCCTTGCATGGATTTATGTGTCTAAGCTCTCATGGCATTTGTTCTGCAAAATACAGTGACCATTAGTCTCTATTATAGGTTTCGGGTTTTATCTCTGCCTCACTACTTCAGATGCTCCGAGTTAAAAACAAAGTGTGCATCTTAATAAAGGCATGGCATGTTTTTCTCTCCTTCATGTCCCTTCTGTAATCCAGACACTGACACAGTTTGAAAAGCAAATACAAGTCTCTGTAAAGACTGTCAGGTGTAATTGCAGATTCACTCTTTTCAGCTGCTCTCTCTCAAACACTCAATTTAAAACACTACAACTTCCAGACACATTTAAGGACCATGCTTTCACTTCTATCAGACAACGTGGGGCTGCAGAGTTGTATGTTAAAGTGTCGTATCTATAAATACTCTGTGGTTGAACACAAGTGATCAATAACCACTGAAGGGCAGGATGCCACTCTGACATTGCTCTCTCTTAACAGGAAGAAAACAGCTTCAACTGCCAACTCTAAATGCTCTTCTAACTGCTCACAATAAATATTTCAGGAAGGAGGGGAAAAGGCATTTTGGGAAACTCCATGAGTCAAACACAGTCACGCCTCCCCCAGCTGGTGCTCTGCTGTGGCAAAGATGGCTGCTGTCCGGGCCAAACTGAAATATATATAAAAAAGCCATGCTGCTGTCTCTTTAAGGCCCTACTCTACTGCGACAGCCAATTGCAAGCCAGAGAATGTGGCTAGACCGTCCTTGTCGACGACCTTGATGGAAGAGGAGTGAAATAAAGGAGGATGTGTGAGGGAGTGATGAATGAAGGAGGAGGACAGAGGGAGAGCTTTATAAACAAGGATAAGTCTCTCCCCACCTTTCTCTCCTTTGCTCTCATATATACTCTAATCCCTCTTTCCTTCTCCATCCATCTACACCCTCCACCACCACCCATCAAACACATATACACACAGTTCTCCCTTCATGCCTCTCCTGACAGCTCTGCAGAGTGTTGCATAATTCCCAGCGTGGGGGAGTGAGGACAAGATGGAGGGAGGGATGGAGGTGAGGAAAAGAGAGAGAGGCAGCAGGGAGAATGACTCACGATGCCACATGCAGCACAACGCCACACTCTGTCACCTAATACCTAAACACTTTCGCACCACAAGGCATGAATGTTGCACTTGTAACGAAGAGCTGCAACTTTGAATGATGACATTATTTATTTTTCTGCTCTTTTGCATTTAGGCTTTTGGATAAATGCACAAATGCAGAAACATCATTTTGAATAATAATGCTCTTGAATCTGTCAACGATGCAGGGATTTCAAAGAGGTGCAAGTCGGCTTAGTTAATCGTATAAAACTAATGAGGAGTGAGGAGATGGGGCTGTCATGGATCATGAGTAAGAGTTGTCTGCTGTCATTGTGGTGTGAACCTTACATTAGAGATATTGCACATAAGATGACTTGTGAGTGTATGGGCTCATTGATACTCCATACGTATAAATATAGATATGTCCGATTCAAACGCAAACGTCACTGCTCTCATACTTCCATACTTTCTTTATGTTGAGCCAAATAAAGTTAATATACTGGGGGGCAGAGTCAAAAGTTTCTGACAACAACAAACAAGTTTACAGTGGAGAGGGTCATAGAAGTGTACCTTTTAAAGGAGGCAGCGTTGTAGACAGCAGTGGTCTGTAAGGCCATTACACACATTGCAACATGTGGATGGAGAATTATTTTCCCTATGTTACTGAGTTATTCCTAATCAGTACATAACTCCTTGAGATCAGGTGGAGAGATCCACCAGTCAGTCCTCTCAGGAGAAAATCCAGAAAGCAGAAGGTTATTTAAGTGTGGGAGTGGCATATTTGAATCCCTTTTGTTTGAGACCATGCTGCAAGGTGAGTGTGTTTGCTGATTCTGTGAGTTAATCTTTTCTATCTCCTTTAACTTTAGCTTATATTGGAGTTATGATATGTAGCGTGTGAAATAGGGTATGGTGAATGTGCTAGGAAAGGTAGTATCGGCACCGTCACTACCTGGAGCTCGCATAAACGGAGCCTGGGATCGTTGAAGGTGGCAGTGCTGTTTGGGCTTAAAAAGCCATGTGTAAGTAAGGTAAAAGAGGTTTTTGGGTTGGTGTGGGGAGCAGTGAGACCTGGCATTAGGGGAGTGTCTCTGGGACGCTAGAGATCACTGTCTAGCCTCCTGGAGGTGTCGTGGGACCAACTAGACGAAACACTGGTGAAAGGAGGTTCCCACCTGATGACCCCAAAGACATGTTAGTTATCACTGCTCACTGGTCTGTATAGTTAAGCCTTGCCGTAATAGCTTATCATAGGGCATAGGAGGTTATTCACTGAGTGCTGATCCTTTCTCTAGAGCACAAACTTCTTGTGTTTATTTGAACTTTCCAACATTGTTAAATGTCTTTGTCATCTCCTACAGCCGTATCTTGCTTGACCTACATTACACTGCCCCCATGATCTCAGGTGGTACTGTTCCTTTTCGTCCCTACCCACATGCTCTCAGAAAATGTGCACAAATACAAAGAAAATGAATGCAGATTACAGACAGAAGGCTCCATCCATGTCCATGTATGTATCTTACATTGAGCATGAGCCCAATGGGTGCCCACCTATATTCTCCAAATATTTGATAATTTGAATTATTTGAGCAAAGATTTTAAAGAATGATTTCATGATATGGATGCTAACAAAAACTGAGCAATCTTTGGCTTTTTTTATGTGATTTAAATCTCTTTGTTACGTCAGAAAATACCCATGATGCTTTGGAAACTTGTTAAAGGCCACTTTCCACCAGATGCGTGTTGGTTGCGTCTCCGCTCCGGCACGGCAGCGGAGCCGACAGGATTCCATTCTAGTCAATGTGTGTGTTTCCACCGGCTGCGGCTGTGCTGCGTTCCGGCTCCGTCTCAGCTCCGGCACTCCGGAGCAACAGATACACAGGACTTCTATTTTTGCCGGACCCCGGAGCACAACGCAGCAATTCAGCACAGAGCAGATCGTGCGGGGCAGGAAGTCGTGCACAGAAACACGATAAAACATCCGGTTAATTTTCAAAATAAAATACACAGTGTTCACGGCGGATCATATTTCCCTGCACTACACCTTGAAAACTACATAATGGGCAGAGGCAGGCCTGAAGTCAACAGGTCAGAGGTTTTCAGACGTCATTTCACCCTGTTAACACCATGGACGAGGAGATATTAATCATGGCAGTGCACTGAGATGTCTTCCGGTGGAGCTGCACCGCTCCACACAGCAAACGCAGCCGGTGGGTATTGACGGACGGCGGAGCACGCAGCGGATAACCAGCGCTGCCGTTCCGCAACGGACACGCATCCAGTGGAAATCCGGCGTAAGCCGCCGTACATTGGCCTCTGTTTGTTTTAGGACTGATTTTAAGCTCTTTTTGATGAACTTCAAGGCTCTTCATGGCCTAGCTCCTTTTTAATACCTCATGAACATTTGCGTAGTTGGAGATCCTCCGGCAGAGGTCTTTTATCTCTTATAGAGTCCAGGCTGAAGACTAAAGGGGACAGAGTTTTTGCCTTCAGGGCCCTGAAGCTCTGGAAGGACCTGCCAGAGGATATAAGGCTGTCTTTGTTTAAGTCTCTACAAAAAATGTGCTATATTTGAAAGTATATTATGATTTTATCTGAGCTGCCTGTTTATTTTTTGCTATTTTATTGATTTTTAATTTCTTGTTTGTTTTCTGGATTTTTAGTTTTGGCATTTGTGTATTTTCTCTGTTATCTTGGTGACATTTTTATATCTGTCTTCTGACTCACTGCCAGTCAGGCACCATCTCTCATGTAGGGCAGTTTGCATTTTTCATGGTCAATATCATACAATGTTAGCTGGTTGAACACAGCAACAATAAATGTCTTTGGTCAGTATTCACCAAAGTTGAACTCTATGCAATGTGAGGATGTGAGTTTTATCTGACACTAAATGCAAATGTTTGATTTGCCAATTCTCTCACATTGAATGGAAGTGAATGGGAGGTGAATACACGCCAATGTTAATTTTGCGCATTTATTACTGTGCCCTAACACTGTCAGCACGCCAGCACTGTTGCCGCTGTTAGCACTGTTCACACTGTTAGCATTGTAAGCTTCTAGCCGCCGGCTCAGCCACCTCCATAATGAGAGCCATGTGCAGACAACCCCAGCTCAGACTCAATCATTAATATGCTCTGAATTTCATACAGAGCATCTTTAAAAAGTTTGATTTTGTAAAACAAACAAACAAACAAACAAACAAACAAACAACAGTATTTTTAAAAGAAGTTTGTCCTTTTTTAAAAAATACAATAAATTACAGTTTGCTGAATTGCCTGCAATTCTAAGAAGGTTATAGCACTAAGCTGGAAATGTATGTCTTTGGATCCACTGCATTTGAGTATGTTTTGGAGTATGGCCCTTCAGATCTGTCCAGCCACTCACCTGAGTAATGGAGCCACCTCAGACATTCATCTCTCTCTCTTTCTCCTTATCTCCTATGATGTTGATGTTTCATTTGGCCTGCAAACAAATGCCATCACTGTTTCCCTGGGAACACACACACACACACACACACACACACACACACACATGGATGTTTAGAGGTGTTGGGATGACCTTGTAGAGGAAATCACTGGCCATTCATCATGTTACGGCTCCAGCAGTGCGAGGAACAGGAGATTTGATAAGACCTTGAGATGAAATTGGCTGATTTCCCTCTGCAGGGCCACACGAGGCTTAGCTGGGCCAGGAGAAAGCAGGGACAATGAAGTGGGTATAGTACAGTGTCTGTTACATTTCTCCCATACTTAAGTATGTTAGTGGGCAATAATAATTTATATTAGGTGGGGATTATTTATGTGCATTTGGCTTTGCATTTCTTTTGTTGGCTTTTCATGCAGACCCCGAAACCACATAATGTGTGACTATTCATTTGGATAACAGAAAGTGAAGTGTATAGTAAACAAACAGCTGTCCATTGTAATAAATACATGACTGGGCACGATGATATGAACACCTACTATATGGAAGAAATCAGTTGATTGAAAGCTTGACAAGTGTCTTGTAGAATTGCCAAGTAAATATGTAAATATTGGCTTTGAACAGATATTTTAAAGGAGTCTATCAGCACTGAGCAATAATATTGTTCCACACATTTTATAGTAATGGTGTGAGTGGTGTTTTTCTGTGAAAGGAACAGTTCACACCAAAGTAAAAAATACATCTGTGTCCTCTTAACTGTAGTGATTTTTATCAGTCTAGATTGTTTTGGTGTAAGTTGCCAAGTGCTGAAGATATCAGCCATAGTGGCATCTGCCTTCTCTCCAATATAATAAAGTGGGATGGCACTCAGCTTGTGGTGCTCAAGGGGGCAAATGAATGCATTTGAAAAACTCAACAGCAGTGTCTCTTTCCAGAAATGATGATCCACTTACTCAAGATAATCCACAGATCTTGTTGTAAGCAGTTTCATGTAGGAACTATTTTCTTTCTACCAAACTACACCCACCGTATCACTGCACAGAAAAAAACTTATATCTACTCATGGATGTACGCTTCCTCCTGCACTGTGATACGGTTGGTGAGTGAAGTTCAGTAGAAATAAAATAGTTCCTACATGAAACTGCTCACAACGAGGTCTGTGGATTATCTTGAGTAACCGGGTCATGATTTCTGTAAAGAGACATTGCCGTTAAGTTTTTCAAATGAATTTTTTGGCACTTTGAGCACCACAAGCCGAGTGCCATAAGTGCAGTTGTGCAGGCTGGTCAGCACAGAGACAAGAGGAATGTGTTAGCCTTGCTTTAGTCCTGTTTGGCCCTGCTGTAAAACTCACAACTGCTCACTCTCCTGGGGTTACTGGACCTTTCCTCCAAAGTAATGGGGTGAAGCAGTACTGGGACACGTTCTGTAATGTGTGCACATTTATCTTGTGTGACATGTTCTGCAAATATACAGCGAGAGGACACAGGGACACCTCACAATTAAATGTAATCCAATGCATCACAAAGTACTGATAAGGGCAGGCTGTGATAATTGTTGTGCTGAACACTGTTTATATTGCAGAAGAAGAGAGGTAAAGAGACACACAAAGCAAACTGTGTGCTGTTGCCGCTGCTGAAAGTCATTTTCCAAATGAGAATGAGTGCTCTGACCCGTTGAAAAGCTTCTCTAATCAGCCTGAAATGAACTCAACAGAGAATCAATACAAACAGTCACAACAAATATTTCTCACTACAAACCTCTGAAGAAGACAATAAACTTTAACCACTGAACAAAGGACCATGACAGAATTTTCGTTTCATTCATTTTACATGTGTATGCTGTAACTTTTCCAGACAATGGCATTTTAGTGTTTATTAACTGTTACACCCTGGTATCCATTATTTAGACAGTGGTCAGTATGATTGGCTTCTATGTGGTGTTGGTGAAAGAGACTAGAAAAATTTTGACATTTTTGGGAGCTATCCCTGCATCTGAAATTACATACTAACATGCTAGTTAGTGCACTATAACAGTATGTGAGATTTTTACTATGTCAAAATTCTCAATACTATGTGAATTGCATGTTATTTCCGATGAAATATTACAGTATGCAAACACTGGACAGTGCAATAAGGGAGGACACCTGTAAAGCCAATAACACTTCAATTTAAGTATACCAGTCATAATACACGGGACATGGAGCGACACATCTGCTGCAGCAATTCACCCAGTAGTTCAAACGATCCAGTTTATTAATTCAGTATCATTAAATATAGACTATATGCTTCCAAACCTCCATAACCAACTGCATATCACTTGGTTAAAACTCAGTAAGCACACAGCAAAGCTGGCAGCAACCACATGCTTCACCCCACCTAGCTGATGTGCTGCTTTTGTTCCCCAAGCATTTTGGCTGCAAGGTTTAACCTTGCTAGGCATAATGTATTATTAAAATTATTTTTAAAATGCTGGTAGAGCTGAGGTTGGCACAGATTATCATTGCTACCCATCTCAAAAGTGAGTGTAGTTACAGCTCCATGGATCCGAAAAGATACATACTGCTGTTTACTCACACGAAAGCATGTTAAACTTTAGTACACATATTTTGTGCACGTACGGGGTACGTAGTGCATAGTATGCGATTTTGCAAGCAGCGTATGCTCATTCACTTTTGTTCTTTGGAGTGTGTGCTGGATGCTTGGCAACCACATAGTGATGCAAGAAGTAGTCTGGGGCATAACTCTGCGTAAAACACACTTTGTTTTATGTTGATTATCAGTTTAATATAATATATATAACATATATAGCATGCAACTTAGCGAGCATGCAACTTAGTGAGCTTTAGAGGTGCTGGTAGGCAAATTTTTTTACTGTCAGACAGAGCCAGGCTAGCTGCTTCCCTTCATACTAAGCTAAGCTAAGCTAAGCTAAGCTAACGGGCTGGGAGCTTAATATCTAAAAACAGATATGAGGGTGGCATTGATCATCTCATCTAATGCTTAGCAAACAAGTGAATAAGCAGAATTCCCAAAATGTGAAACTATTTTTTTAAATAAGGACTCTTAGGTGGAACCATGCAAGTCTCCTTTTAGGATGTAGTGTCTTACTTAAGAGATGCTTACAGATCTCAGTGCCTCCGTCCTGACTGCATCACTGTCGTGCCATAAATGACATTACAGCACACCCCCTCATGTAATACTGCGATAACACAACTACTACATACAAAATAAAATATATAAACAAAATGTATTCATGGGGCAATTAGCTCTCAAAATGCAACTGTTGTCGCTAGTTTACAGCTCCAGGAAGTAGGTAAAACTTTAGTAACAACCTAGCAACAGACATGTTCTCAAGTTCCTGTTGAGTCAGCCAGCCAACTTCAGCTTAAAACTTTCTAGAGATTGTGGGGCTTCCTAAATAAACAAATACCCCAGATGTGAACATAGCAACAAGTCAATTTTTTTTACTGTGGTCACACTCTGGCTTGCTGCCATCAAGTAGCTAAATTGATTGCAGTTAACAAAAAAACAAAAAACAAAACAAAAAAAAGACTAACTCATCTGAAGAATCACTTAGCCTATATAAGTATGTTGGAAAGTTTCTGCAAATGCAGTAGAAAAGTTTAACTTTACTGTAACAACTGCAAGAGTATCTGTTAAAAAAATGTTTATAAAATATCCTAACAAGCCATTTTAGGCGGCTTTTTGCTAATTACACCTCTCAAACTGTTTGAGCTCTTCATCTGACATACATCATATCTCTTGCTTATATCTCTTTTTTGTTCTGTGTTCTTCTCATCCTCTTCCACCCATTTGTCAAAACTGAGTCTGCTGTATAAATCAAAACGATCCATTTTGTAGCAGTTTAGTAGCCTTCTGGTTTTTGCTCCAACTCTAGCAGTCACAATGTTGCCATGGAAATGGCAAATGGAAATATTCTTAGTGATGAGCAAGGTGTGCTGTTACACTGATTGGAGCACATTCAAATGTCTTGTTAACCAGTCACATTGCTTGGATGGATCTGCTTGTTGCATAATTGTCACTATAAGGATGGATGGCTGAATGGCTGGAATGTACAGTACCTGCTGTCTTTGCCAATCTGCCCATATCTTTCAATCTGAATATATGTCTCCATCCTATTTTTCCACACAGCTATTACTCACTCTCTCCTTCTGTCTCCATGTCTTTTACTCCACCTACCACCCTGTCATCCTGTCATCCAATCCATCTATTACCAGGACAGCTGTGGTTACAGTCTGATGGGCTCTCCATTTTAACACCAGCTCCTGGACAGCACCGTCTAAAATGGTTCCCCTTCGTGGAAGCTGTGATTTAACTTTGGGTGAAGGTGGCTATGACAGGAACGTTAATGGGGAAAGTGTTTGATTTAGTGCTTTAGTACTAGCTTTGTGATTTAGAAACTTTGTCTCTGGTGCTGCAGCTTATAAATATGTAGATAAGAGTTGTATAATAGCATGCTAATGTTCACCTCATTTACATGTAAAACATTTAGATATTGTGTATTAATGTGCAGACTCGCAGCTTTATCTGGATGAACTATAACTGCTCATAACTGGATATAATATACATTAACTGTATGGATTAGATCATTTCTCACAACTGGATGTTCTCGCTCCTCACTCCCACTCTCCTCATGCATCCTTGTCATCCAGTCTCACCCTTCTCCTCACTGCATCTATGAATGAATCTGCAAGAGAAAGCAAGTGAGCAAAGGAATTAAAAAAATGGAGAGAGAGGGATAAAGAGAAAGAGAGAGAGACAGAGAGAGAGAGAAGGGGGGATAGCAAGTTTAATTTTAGACTCAACACAGTAATTCCCCCTCTTTTGCCACGGCTTCTATAAATAAACTTCACTCTCTCTCTCTCAATCCCCCTCCACCCACACAATCACTGCTTGATGGACTATAAGAGACGGGGAGGGAGCAAGGGAGGATGAGAGGGTGTTGCTTAGCAACCGTATCCTGACTTGGCAGGCCATGTGATCGGGAGATGACTGGCATGGAATGTGGTAGTAACACACTTGTGCCTGGGAGCAGGGCGCTCACACACACACACACACACACACACACACACACACACACACACACACACACACACACACACACACACACACACACACACACACACACACACACAGAGCTGACAGAGAAAAGTCTCCTCTGCCTGGGACTGCCTCCTGATGCTTCCAGAGTCTGATTTAACTGCAGTGTTATATAACGTGGGGAGGACTTGAGGGTTTTTTGGAGGAGGGATAATGGGCGTGTTGTTTTTTTAATGGATGACAGAGAGAACAGTACCTGAGCCTCTTAATACATCACTCTACTTAAGATATCCAGTGACTCATAAACAGGACATGAAATGTTGAAACCGAATGACAGAAATATGACGACAACTATTGTTGTGGAAATAAAACTGGAATATCATGGAGGTAATTTGTCCAAACAAAACACAGCAGCTTGGCTTTGTATTTATGGAACATACACGTCAATTCATTATATGTCTTATTTGCAGAGTTACACTAACAAAAAAAAAAACATGGCTAGTTTCCAGGTGAAGGTTAATATAATTTAAAGGACCAGTGTGTGAGATTTAGAAGGATTTAGTGGCATGTAGTCCACGACACCGGGGATCAACACGCCTCGACCCCAACAATGCACCCAACCTTGATGCCAGTCCCTGCAGGTAATTGTGTAGTTATCATAACATTTTTTTTTGTTTGTTGCCCCAGAATTGAGCCTTGGGTAACTCAACTCATAAAGCCTGCATGTGCACACAAAATTGCCTTGAACCCATTTCGAATGGTGCTCAATGGTCTTAAATACATCCTTGTTGCTGCACAGCAATGCCACTTCTTGCCTCCTAATTGGTTATTCTAATTGATCATCTGTATCTACTGTTTCCCAAGCTTAAACGAGATGTTTAATCAATTTCATCCTACAGTAGCACTGGCGTTGGTGACAGCGAGTTGAACTCTGGACAAAGTTTAATGTTAATTAGATGTCAGCTTTGCCCTGCCATTTCCCTTGTTGGCTTCCTTCAGCCTCGTTGTCTATCGATCCTAAAGTTTCACTGTCTGAAATGACTAGCTGTCTGCATAACTTATGCTTTCCTGACACTAAGTGAGATCCATAAAAATAGATTTGCTGATCTTTCCATCCAAGCCAAAGCTTGAAATAAAACATTTCAGGTTTGTGTGTGTCCTTCAGGCCTACTGCAGCTCAAGGAACAAGACCTCTAAATGAAACGACAAACTACAAAGTTGGCCTGTTCTCTCCTGCATGACACATATAACCATTTTGATATCTGACACTACTCTCTACAGGATGACATCACTGTTTCAAACATAAAACTATCTTCTGATCTTACTGTTATGGTCAAGGGTTGGTTAGGTCAAGGTTTAAATAAATTGGTTTAGGTTAAGGGACCTTCGCTGTCATGGTTACAAAAATATAACCTTGGTTATGGTTATGGAACAATGTCGGTCATTGTTAAATGAAACTTTCTGTAGGAGACAGGAAACAAACAGTGATCTTTTGTGTCCATGAAGCATTTAGTCACTGTCACACTGTCTCCTACTTTGCTCTCAACAGACAAGAGACAGAATTACTAACGGCCTCTATAGGGCTTTGACACATGACCGTAAAAGTATATAACTTTTGGACATTAATTTAAACAACCAATGCTCTCATTTTTTATGAAAGGACCGTCTACAAGGAAAGTGCCAAGAGACACGAATCAGTATGATGAAAGGACTCATTAAGAAAGAAAAGCAGGGAAGGCAAAGTTAATATACAGTCAAGGCTGATCAATAATTACATCACATTCTTGCTTAAATGGAAATAAAACAAATCACTTTGGAACTGAGAAATTCATATCTAACTGAACATTTAACATGAAAATTGAGGGTCTAAAAAATATGAAAGAAAAGGGAGATATCTGAAACTACATCACTGTGAAGAGCAGTTCAATCCACCGGTTTTAAGATCCAAGTTAAGAATTTCAAGAATTTGGAGCAGAGAAAAATTGTAATTGATAGCAGAGTTGAGGCAGGGAGAAGCTGGATTCATTTTAGAACTGATTGCAGTCACTTTTGACAGTTCTCGTTGCTCCAGCAGATATAACGCAGCACATCTCAGAAGCATCCCAAAAGCTAGGAAAAATATACGCCTCATCCATTTTTGACAGAGTCACGTCACGTTATGTAGATTAGATTGAGTTCTGCTAACATGCACTGTATGTGAAATATAGATACGATATGAAGATGATGTCATTCAAAACTGGACTTTTAACAGTATCAGGTTTGTCTTTAGGCTACAGCACTGCAAAGTAGGAAATAACAATTAACACAACTATAGACAAAAGGAAACCATTTCACATTTCAACAAAATCGTCAAAAAAGTCTACAACATAGGGCAGACCAAATGCTTTGCTTCTAAAATGCTCCCGGTGTGGAATGACACTGTGCAGCGGATGCAAGAAAATCATGAAGCAGCCGGAACGCAGAGAGCTGTCAGCTTGTATTGTGTCTAACTTCAGTGGATCATCACATATCGGGTATGGCATTAATTTGCTGATGCTCTGGTTCAAAATGAGACCAAACTTTTCTATGGATGTCAGTTTTAAGCCACAGCCAAGGCCAAAATGTTTCCTGTAACAGACGGTACTGCTTGTTGTTTTTAGCTAAGGAGATCTGCAGAAAACTTGCGACCCTTGCCGAAAAGTTCAGAAAAGTGAGTCAGCAGTCAATGACAGTATAAAACAGTCAATAAAACAGGTTTTACAACAATTGTGAATCACTGCACACACAAGAGGTTCTTCACAATACAAACATAAATGTACACACAAAATATGAGGCTGATTGGTCCAGTAGTTTGTGATAAAAGCTGCTGACAGACCAATAAACCATCATGCACATGACCAAACTAATGATCCTCTACAAATGAAGAGAAGAGAAGGCTGGTGGTTTTTATCAGTGGCCATGTTATCACATCCACCTTTTAATAAACACGTATGAGTGCAAAGCAACATCAGAGCCGTACCCAGCGATGGCAGCGGTTGCTACATGTAACATAATCCTTTACAGGATGCTTCCCCATTACATTAGTCCCAGCCTAATTCAATGAGCCTGATAGAAATAAAATCTCAGCAGCTCTAATGTGTGTCATCCATCTTGTTAACTGGCAGGTGGTGCAACTATTCTCCCATTAGTAAAGTCAATGCTCAAAAGTTCATTGAAATGTATTTTTAAATTTTACAAAAGACTACCTACGTATAACAGAAAAGTCCACTTGTTTTAATGTCTTGCTCATTAAGAATTATGTCTCTCTTTTACACTAAAATGATGAAATTTTCCGTCCAACCAGGAAGTAAGTGTTCTGATCACGCCTCCCTGAGCATTCACCTTGACGGGCCCACAAACCCCCTGCACACCCCCCTCCACTGCCTCTTCCATTGGATGAGACACAGTGCTCATACAGGCTGTGATTGGTTGCCAGGACCCAGCCTGTTGCTGGGCTGTTTCCATGGAGATCACTATCATCGTTTTTTTCCTTTGCCTCGGAATGTTAAGAAGAGAAGGATGAAAAAAGACACAAATGATGACAATGAATGGAGATAAAGACTAGATTAGGGAATGACAGTGTAATATGACAGATGGATATGTGTGTGTGTGTGTGTGTGTGTGTGTCAGAATGAAGTCGGTGAAGCTCTGAGAGGGATGTAGAAAATGGAGTAGAGGAGGGGGACACTGAGCGATTCAATGATGAGGAATTTTTGGGATTGCTGCAGTTAAAATGGCGCACTTTTCTTCCACGATGTCTCACTCTGCATCATAATTTTCCTCTTGCAGAATCCAACATACTGAATTGCCAGCTAGAGGCGTGCTCGCACATACTAATCCTGGAAATCAGAGTACTTCTGCTCAGATGTGTGCAGCAGAGCACCAAAGAAGAATCATTCAAATGTTATGAGTAGGCTACAGAGAGTGTCCTACATCCTTTTGCTTCTTCTGCAGAAAGAAACAAAACTGTTAAATCAGTCAAGGGTCTGTATTTTACCAGAGAGATTAGTTCAGCTGTTCTACCTGCACATATATCAGATTAATGGGTGTCAAATGAACTCATATTAGACAATGGAGGAGCCCAGCCCACACATTGATTTTCCAGGATATAAAACTGTCTCCATGCAGAAAAACTGTGCCCTGAGAGTCTCTCTCAATAAGACGTGGTGGAAATTTTCGCTTAAAATGTGGGAAATTGTGAAGAATTATCACATTAAGCTTTTCAGTTTATTGGCAACACCATCATGCTCATTTCCTTCATGAGCGCCTGTAGTGAAGCATTTTGATGGTGTGATTCAGCTGAACCCACTGTGCAGCACAGCCTAAAGAAACTAACAGCTGCTTCAGGAAGACATGAATGGTATAAGACACGGTTATTTAGCCCACTGATACCAACCAAATGGGCAGAAGAAATGTTGGCATTGTGTGTTTCTGCAAATACACCCTCTCAAATACAACCACATAGTTTTTACAAGCAGAAATTGTGACCCATGTTGAGTGGTACAGGCATGAGCTGTAAAACACAGAAATGAGTTAACATTGCACTCTGAGTTTCTTTGTCTTGATAGAATAGAGTTTTTTGTTAGACGCCCTAAATAAGATCTATGGTTAACAGAAGCTTAAGAGACTTTCACGTTTTGTTTTATGACATAAAATTCGTAACAAATTTTGAAGTTTTATTGGTCTTAAAAACAGCAGTTGCTAAAAAGTGGCTAAATGAGACTACAGAACATCCTCATACGGCTTCACAGCCTTCTTGTGGTGGCGATGTTGAAGTCATGAGACCGTTGTGTAGTTTGTTTATAGTCTAATGTTCATGTGTTCATCGTGAAGATTATCTTGCTGAAGAAAACATGTTAGGTTGCCACTAAATTTATTTCTGCAATTATCTTGAATCTGATGGAAATTCAGTGACAGCTTTCAAAGAAACGTCATCCTTGCAGCACTCTATGTTTTTGTTGGGCAGCGACCTCTAGTGACCAAAGTAGTTACTACAGGAGCAAAGGCGGAGGTCATGTGGAGCAGTATAAAGAGTGAGAAAATCTCCCTAAGGGTGGGAAGGAGGGAAGGTGCATGAGTCAAACAAGCACTGGACTTTCATCTAGGAGACCAGTGTTCACATCCCATGTGAAACCTAAAATATATGTAAAAGTTATTTTAGGTACGAAAGGTAGTATGTTAACATATGTCATGTGAGATAAGTAACCCTGTTACCTTAGTAACAAAAGAACTTATTCAACGCCAAATCATGAAGTTTTTCTAAACCTAGCCAGGGACCTAATTTAGGAAATGCTCCTGAGGGTTGTATGCAGGGGTGTGAACATACAACTTATGTGGCTGTATGGGTTAGGGGACTTGTTTAAATTTGTACATTTCATCTGCAGTGGATATGATAGGACTTAACATTTATTTATATTTAAATTATTATTTAAATTTATGTTGTGATAGCACTGTGGTTAAGTTGTGGTTAGATTAAGGCACAAAAACACTTGATTGGGTTAGGAAAACATGAAGTGTTGGCTCAAAATACTAAAAAGTTTGGTCGCTAGAAACACAACTGGACAAGTACTGAACATTAGAGAACTTTTCCTTGTAGGCTGAACCTCCTGAACCACGACTTCCAACCAAACCAAACCAATGAATTTATTTCATATATTGCATATCAGTGACGCAATTAATAAAGTGAGCTAAATCTGGGGATCAAAATGTCCCCAGAAGTATACTGCACACTGACTGACAATAAAGAGAGAACAGCGCAGAGGATAGTGACACGAAAAGCGGTTGTTTTTTGCTGAGACATTTTCCCGCCAGGATTATGCCTCTCAAATGGGGTATTTTAAGTCAAAACATGATCTCATCCTAACCATAACCAAGTGTTTTTTTGCATCTAAACCTATCCACACATTAACCATAGTGTTGTCGCAAGGTAATGTTTCAACATGTTTGCTACATAATAACATGCAAATGTAAGTTTTCTGTGGTTTTGCAGAAATGTACAATGCAAGGTGATTGTGTTGCAACTGTGCAGCCAGTTCACCTAAGTGTCATGCCATCCACCATCACCTCCTCCTACTGATGAGAAATTCAGCTCATATACATGTAATCTGTGCCACGTCATTCATATGAAATATACAAATGTGACATATCGGTTTGCAGAAACATTTGATGCCAACATTTTATTCTGGTGACTGGGCTGGTGATACACCTGCTCAGAGATATTTGAGGAAAGGAGGGATACGGAGTGACATATGGATGAGCGGATAAGCAGACGGCAGGAGGCACTGATCGATGATACACCACAGAAAGGTGAGAGAGACTGTGGGTGTGACAGAGAAGAGGAAGACTCCATATTTACTGACTAGCAGTGGCAGGGATCTGATCTAGAGTCGCCCGTTATAAAGAGAGCCTTCAGTCCCACTAACACGCACACAGAGCCTTTGTAATTTACAGCTGAGTGCAGATTTATGTGCTTGACATTCAGAGCATACAGTAGACACCTGCTGCATGCAATAAATGAAATTTACCTCTGAATGTATAATGAATCTTCATTCACTTATGTAAATCATTCCCCTTTTTGAACAGAATATTTGTCTTGCCTGACAGCCTTGAAACTGCAGGTGAAGTACCCATCAGCCCTTTAAATTCTGCTTTTTTTGGGTTGTTGCATGGATAGATGACACATCAGCCAGCCTTACTCACAAGGGCCTGGTCACTGTTCTGGAAATTGAGAACGATGCTTTCTTTTTCCTACGCAGATGTTCCAGCCAATGTGGAGATTTGTAACAGGAACAAGACTGAATGTTTTTTTTTTAAAAAAATAGCAAGACACAAGAAAAAAATGTTGGATGGATGAAAAAAAATAAAGAGAAAACATCCATCCAAACATAGCATCCATTTGGAGTTGTGTTTATGTCCTCCTGACAAATCTAAGTCCAATATTCACTCTCCTTTAAAGCCAGAGATATACTTGCTTTTCACTATGCCTCGGGGTGTGCATAATGGTTGCCTTATGTATCCTGCATTTGTTTGGAGCATTGGTTGCACTCATCCTCGGACATTAACACTATGCGTTCGCAAGAACATGAACAGTAGGGCCAGTGTGAGACACATACTTGCTATTGTCATGATGTGCTTGATTTAGAGGTCTTACATATGATCTAGTATGATGGCACTGTTGTTGCTCTTTCTGCCTTGAGGAGTGGAAGACGGTGCGTTCCAGTACCCATATTACCACTATTTAGTATGTCCGAAAAAGATTGCTAGGTCCCAATACACAGTTTGTCAAATGCAGTATGCTAGAATACCAGAATGCTTTTGTGGCTATTCTGACCCACAGTCCCATGTGCAATGGACAATACGTCACTGAGCAGCAGATGGATGACAGCTCGTTGGGAGCTGACAGAAGCATCAGTGACTGCAATGAATGAATCATTGACTCAGTCAATCAATCTACAATGAATACATTTAAAACTTTAAAGTTAAAACGACATACATTTCATAGTAACGGCAGCAGAGCTCCTCGGGTTGACCTCCATCTCGGGTGAGTTTGGTAAATGGTGTTTTGTTGTATTTCCAAAGTAACACAACATGCTAGATTTAAACTGCATACATTTTCTTTTTAGTTTAAATTTTGCGCTGCAGTATGCAATGGATATATGAGCAACAGGGTCAAAGTTCAAGGTGCAATGTCATGATGAAAAGTCCCAATTGTAGCTATGCATGCTCCTTGTAATACTTTGTAAGAGCAGCTGCGGTATGAACAGAAAGTAAAAAAAAGTATGCAATTTGGAATGCAGCCAAAATAACCTTTTAAGTGTCGCCATGTTTATGTTATACAAATCAGGAAATTCTATACGGTCTGACTTCTCTGGTATGCCCTCTCGTGGAATCTGCCACAAATATGTGTAGTACACAGGCAAGTATATGAACTATTCCATTAAAGACACCATGGGTTGTCTACATGAACACGTGATTATAAAGCAGGTATTATCTCTGGCCTAACTCTGTTTATCATCTCCACTCCAGAGCACTCCATCTGTCTGCTGTTTTGATTACGGCACAGTGGTGTGGTGGTTAGCACTCTTGCCTCACAGCAAGAGGGTTCCTGGTTTGATATCAGGAGTGGGAGCCCTTCTGTGCAGAGTTTGCATGTTCTCCCTGTGTCAGCGTGGGTTTTCTCCGGTGCTCTGGCTTCCTCCCACAGTCCAAAGACATGTAGGTTAAATGGTGACTCTAAATTGTCCATAGGTGTGAATGTGAGTGTGAATGGTTGTCTGTCTCTACATGTCAGCCCTGCGATAGTCTGGCGACCTGTCCAGGGTGTACCCTGCCTCTCGCCCAATGTCAGCTGGGATAGGCTCCAGCCCCGCCGCGACCCTCAACAGGATAAGTGGTTAGAAAAAATGGATGGATTTGCTAATACAACTGCAAAATGATGCTTTGAGCGGTGCTAGTGACCCAGGGCCCCCAGTACCAAACCAATTAGCTGAAAGATGTGCAAAAGCCTTGTGGCTTTGACACAAGTGCCCCCTTATACACACAATTAATCATGTGACCGATTATTAATGTAAGAATATTGATTACAGTCGCTTTACAGGTGGTCTAAAATATCGTTTTTGTGTGTCATATGAAAAGCTATCATCATTTCTTGTATCTGTCCCAGAGGGTGCACATAAAAAGGAGAGCACCTAGAAATAAACCCAGTTTTTGTCAGAAACTTCACAGCTCAACCAGATGATTACAACACTACTCGGTCTGTCGAACAGAATGTAATGAACCATACAGCTCTAGCAGACTTTAGCATATTTGGTTGTATATTTATGAGATGCAGAGCAAAGAGAAGATGAATGATACTTTCAGAGGAACTGTTTCCTTGCTGTGATGTGTGAATCAAACTGGCTGTTTCACAATGCTGTAATTAGTCTAAGACCTTTCCTTGGACCCCTAATGAAGACATTAAGAAATGGGTACTTGGAGATAATTAAAGGGTCAACATGTACAGCTGATTTTAGTCATCATCAATGCTATTATTTTTGTTACAGTGCTGGTTTCAATCCTCTGATTAAACAACATGGTAATTAAAGAGCCCTTCTGAAGACCGATTTGAAAGACACAAAAATCGATTCAGTTTGCCTCAGTGAGCATAAGAGCATGATTTCCAAAATGTGCCTTCTGTCTGCAACAATGTGACCGTTGCATAATGTCTTGCATCACAAGGTGGAGCCATCATTTTGCTGCTTTGCAGAAAGATGTCGGGCTGTAGGAGGGAATCTCATTCTACAACGCAGCTCGTGTTACTCACTGAATCTGAGATGACTTCAACTGTTAATATAGACTGTAGGTGGCTGTGAATGATGGACAGTAGGGAGAGGAGGGGAAAAAGAAGCCCTCTTGTCCTTCCTGTTAGTGTGTCTGTGACCTTCAGGTGTACCTGAAGAAACAGTGTGATGGGGTCTGAGAGAGTTCTCCCTCGTTTCCTCTCCTTGGCCTTTATCCTCCCCCTCCCCTGCCTCTCTCTGTGACACTCCTCTATCTCTTTCTCCCTGATACTCTGGCTGTCTCCATGTCTAATACAGTATCCACTCTGTAGCTAACTGCTCTCTCTGCTGGAGGACTGTTGAAACAACATCTTTGACCTCCAGATACAGTAAAGGGACTAGGGGAGCTGGATCAGGTTTCTAAAAGTGAGGAGTTTTAAATAAAAATAAAGATTGTGATTGTTTCTAATTGTATCTCAGCGACAGTGTACTATTCTAGTGTTTCTCTGGCGTTATTAATATTGACACGGTGAGGGCAAATACAAACAAAGAGTAAAACGTTTCTCACAATTAAAAGCTTCACTATGAAACTTCATATTTATATTTCATATTTGGGATGCGCACTGATTCACTTAATTGTTAGAGTTAGATGAGGACAATAACACCACTCTCATATCTGTCTGTTCAATATGTAGCTTAGCTTAGCGTAAAGACTGGAAACAGAAGGATGCAGCTGGCCTTGCTATGTCTGATATGTGAGAGTGAGGTGGAGGGACCATTGGGTGCAGCACGGTCTATCTCAGTGGAATATGACAACAGTTGCTTGGAATATAGAGATATGGAGCACTGAATTTGATGAGTTTATGCATTAATATGGATCCCACAACTTTTCTTGCTAAGTCCCACTCTATGACATCCTCCCCCAGAAAGACAATAGTCTACAGATCCACATCTAGGGGTATGTGGACACTGGAGGAAAGCCGACAGAGAGCCGTGGGCACGAACCCTCCCCCTGCCTTCCCACCCTCCCTCTGGTTCTCTGGCAGAGGCGCAGAGCACAACCTGGGTCAGAGGCGCTCTCTGAGGCTGAGAGGAGAGCACGGACCCGCAGGCCGTGTTGGAGAACCAGAAGGAGTGCAGGAGTCATTCTTGGATGTGGAGCCTCCAACATGCTCTGCAGACCTTGTCTCTCCTCTCAACCGCTGTCACTGCGCCTGCAGCCCCTCCAGCCTTGGTAAAGCCAACAGCCCTGGCTTGACTCTCAGCCATTTGGCTATATCCTACAGCCTATAGGCATCCTCCAGCTGCCCCGCTCTTCCACCAGAGAACCAAGAGGACAAATTGCAATTTTATCCCTATTTCTTTATATGCAGCCAGTGGCTTTTTCCTGATTATGATTATATCGCAAATATACTGACGTAATATATTTTTGAGGCTGCAGTGTTCAGAATTTTGTGCTTCATGAAGTCTTGACATCCACTTTCAGATGTTGTCGTTGAGTAAGTCAAACATATTCAATGTAGGTGGTGTTAAACATTTGACTCCGCCCATGATGAGCTCTAGCCCTGCCAGAACTGTTGCTATTGTTGGCAATGTTTGGACTGTTAGCACATTTGTTGCTAGCCGCTGGCTCAGCCACCTCCGTGTTTAGAGCTGTGAGCAGACAATCCCAGCTTCGACTCTGAATCCTTCTGCAAACCCTCAATACATTACATTTGCATGTTTCTTACATATCATATCAACATGTCCAAAGTGACATAATATATGGGTTTACTGTCATCGGATGGTGGAGGGGATGGTGGATGGCACCTAGGCGAGACACCTGCCTAGCTGCAGACCACTTTCCAAGACCACCTAATATCAATGCTAGTTGCATTTTGGCAACTCTTCACTGTGTTTCCACCACTGTTTAAGGCACTGAATGTGGATGTTGTTATTGGTACACTAGCATTTCCCAGCGGCGTTTGAGCCACCAAAACTTGGTGTTTTCACTGACACAATTTGCAGTGTTTCCCAGTGGCATGTAAACCAGGGGTGTAGGTATGATTTGAGCTTTGGTAGGGATCATGCGAGCGGCCGCAGGGCGTGAGCTGAAAAAATTTCCAGCACTAATTTGAATGCATACTGTTTTGACCTACAGATCAGATGATCTTGATGACTGTTTCTTTAATCAGCTTCCTGAACTGATGCATTTGGCCTACAGATGATATAGTCAGACTCATATATGAGTCAGACTCTAATCTCACCTCTAACCCTGATGCATCTCCAGGGAAATGATTGACAATATCAAACTACTTGCAGACAGAAACACTCTTTTCTGTGTAGCCTACAACCTATTATGTGTAGCCTATGTAATATGAACATAATTACGTTGGACTAGGTATTCTGCAGTCACAGACATCAGTTGAATTGCATAAACAAACCAGATGTCTACCAGATGCAATTCAGTGGGCGAGTGAACCTAGTCATTGCTTAAACCTTACCTAGGAGTATGCAACAGTTATTTCTAATGTTACATACCAAAACTGATTTATTACTAGTTAAAAGCATCTGTTATGACAACATGACAGCACCTTATCTCTGCCTCAGCAAAAGTTATGAGACCCATTAGCTAATAGCTAGCTACAGTAGCTAGTGCTAGCTCTCTGACTAGCTGCACCACCGGCTAGCAATGTTACAGTTTACATAGGCATTTAGGATGCAAACTAAACTATTAGCATTGATACAACTCTTTACAGAAAAATAATAGTCGTTCAACATTTTATTCCCTATTTTCAATAACTTCAATCTTACTTGCTGCCTAATCAAAATCCTTGCTGTTGTGCTTTGAATCTGAGCTGTGGAGCTCTCGTCTCGAGACACTGACAAGCATGCTGGTTGAGTATTGACGCCAAGCGAGGGAGGGAGGGAGGAAGGAAAAGTAGGCTGCTGATTGGATAGCTTGCTGAACACAGCTGCCAACCAAGCCAGATAAGGTTTCACAGGTTGTGAATGGTAATTCTAAAATGGTGATTTTGTGAAGTAGGCTACAGTTTTCACTCAGCATTATTTTTGGTAGGGACAATTCGTGTTTCCGTGGCTTTGGTAAGGACATGTCCATAGCGTCCATACCTAAAACTACGCCTATGATCTAAACCACCCAACCTGGGTGTTTTCACTGACATATTGCAGCATTTCCCAGTTCTGTTTCAGTTACCGAACCGCGGTGTATTTCACCGACCTGTCCTGGCTTTTGTGCCACCAAATGATTTGTTTCGTGCCCAAACCTGACCACAGCTTAACCGCAGCGTTGTTGAGAAACATGAAGTTTTAAACCATCTACTACAAAATAATGCACAAATGTAATATATCCATGGTTTGCAGAAATGTTCAATGCAAACATTTTTTTCTGGCAGTTTAGTTGCGTAAATTGTAATTGGAGAGTCGGATGAGAAGATTGATAGGATTTTCATATCTATCCTTTAAATATTTTCAAGAATTGTTAAGAAATTGGAGACAACAGCTGGTTATCTTATCTTAGCATAAAGACTGCAAACAGGGGATTATCAAATGAGATACAACATGTCAATTTGTGAGCTTTAGAGGTACTGTTAGGTGGAGTTTTATCCAAATTTGGGTAGAGCCAGGATAGCCATTTCCTTCTGTTTTCAGTCTTTGTGCAAAGTTTAGCAAACCAGTTGCTGCTGTCACTTCATATTTAATGAAGGCTACAGACATGAAGTGGTATCGATCTTCTCACCTAACTCGGTAAGAGAGCGAACAAGCTTATTTTTCAAAATGTCAAACTGTTCCTACAAAGACAGACAATAAAAACCTGGCCAATGCAACAATATGCTAATGCAAAGTCGGTTTGAAAATGAATATAGTTCACAGAGTGTGTCACTCATACTAAGTATTGGTACTCGGAAACTTCCTGCATGCATTACAGCCACAGTCTAAATTACTTTTTCACATTATGATTATTTCATTCAAGGCTGGATCAACCAATATAAATGCTCCTCTAACCTTGACATAGATTGTGAATTATTCCCCCCACAACCTCTTACCCAAGAGAGTCATTAAAGCAACTGTTTCAGGCAGAAAATCTAATTCATGAAATATACAGTCATCTTCCTTCTCATTTGAATACAGTTGACTGATTGGTTTACAGCTGAGTAACGGCTCAAGCAAGCAGACAGAATGTGAATTACTGTCGCCATGTTAATGACTCAAACTTTGAGCTATGAAGAAGAAGAAGCAGAGAGAGCAATTAACCCGGAGAAATAAGCGAATGTGGAGGCATCAAGAGACTGTAATGGCTCTTAGATGGCAGAAATGACTGCGCAGTAAAGCCTAAGAGATGAGAGAGCCGTCAGAAAACTTCAAAGCCTGTGTTTCAGTGTACGTATGAATGCCTGCTGTTGTTTGATCTGCTAAAGCTAATATGCACCAGCCGGAAAATTAATTTATGGAGGGAATTACTGTTTAATGGCTGGAGTTTATGATGTGATCATGAGCTTTTAGTTATCATACTTGATTTTGTAGATCTGCAGGAAACGAGGAAGAAAGCTATTTAAGCTAAATGTTTTCAGAATTCATTAGTGCAAAATTTCAGTGAGTTCATATGCTGGTGAAACTTCAACATCTGGGACTCTGAAATCAACTCATTTTTAATTCACACACCCTCAAAGTGTGCCTCATTACACAAACGTTCAGAGGTATTTAGCGTGTAATTAAATACTTTAAACAATAAATATGTCACATTTATATCCCTGGGGATGTTCCACTAAGTAAGATGGGCAGAGTCTGATGTTTGAAGCTCGCTGTCCAATACCTTGCAAGGAGTTTATCTCAACCAGCAGACCATATTGGTACACTGTGTGTGACGTCATATATGACTGTGTATAATTTTAACACCATCTCTGTACTTGCTGAGATATGAAAAGATGAAACTTGGTGTTAGCCATGTTATTTAGTGTCTGTAAAGTTTTCTGGACACTGATCTCAACATGGAGGTGGCTGAGCTGGCAGCTAGCAGCTAACAGTGCTAACTCCATAAACAGAGCTAAATAATGACAAGAGTGCTGACTGCGCCAATGGTGTTACCCAGGGGTGGAACCAGAGGGTGGGCGCTACACCTCTACGCCAAAGCTGTTCCAATATCAGAAGTTACAGCCATATGAGTGCAGTGCAAAGTGGCGGTGATGAGCTAGCTACTGAGATAGACACATGCAATAACAAGCAGGCAGCATTTGACCATCTTACCACAGCAAACCACAGAGAAGCTTGGATTACAACATGCACAGAGGTATCCACAATATATTTACATAGCAAATAGTGGTTTGCTGCAGCATTAATGTTCTGAATGTCACATACACAACCTTTAAGCCAGTTTAATGACTATAATTTTCTGTTTATTGGGACCCTTCAGGCACTGGATCAAACTGTGGTCTGAATCCAATGTCCAATGTCTACATGATCCTGATGCACCTGGATTAGGTCTTTGTTTGGACTTCAGTGAGAAAATCTAGACATTAGACTGTGTTCACAAAACAAACAAAACAAAACAAAAAACAAGGTTTGAGGCCTGGCTTGACAGCGTAATAAACACCCTGATATAGTCTACATATAATTGAAAGGCTGATGCAGAAATACTTTTTTAATAGTTTTAATTGCAGCACTTGTAACTTGTGACAATAAAAACTTTGTGTCTTATTGCTAGTGACAGTTTTGATCCTGTTTTTAATTTTCCCTGAAATGATTTATGATCATTATTTTCTTTAATCTCTGTTTTTCTTTTCTTAATTGCTCCCACACTGTTTGTACATGATGACACATCAGTGTAATATAAACTATAAACAAATTTGATTTGACAGCCTGACTACATGTGGCGCGACTGCTGCTCCCAAATGCACTTCCTCAACTCTGACACAGGGGGGTAGTGTTACCACAGATGGCTGCTGGGATGATGGACTGGCAATCACACACAGAGAGAGATGCACACATGTGAGCACGGTCAATAATGTTGTGTGTGGGTCCATTATGGTGTCTGACAGTGTGTCACCCTTGTCCTCCTTTCTTTACTCAAATTGCTCCTGCAGAAAAGAAAAGCTGTTTATCATCTCTGGGATACGTGCATGTTTGGAGTGGGAGTGTTTGTATGTGCATGGGATGGCTACCACATTGCGAATAAGTGTGTGCATGCGTGACTAGTGTATGTGTGGGCAGGTGGAGTGCGTGTTTGTTAAAGTGTAGGCTACTTGTGTGTGAGTAAATGCTGCTAAGTGTATGCGAGTATGTGGTAGTGGTGGTAGGGGGAGTGTTGTGAGTTTATGAAAGTGAACGATTTTTATGTGAGAATCTGAATGTCAACATGATGGCTTTCGTGAGTGTGTGTGTGTTTGTGTATGTGTGTGTTATGGCATCTGAGAGGTTGCGCGCCTCACGGTTTCACGTGTTGTGCCTGCCGAGACAGACAGAGCTAATCTACCTGGATTTGTCAGAAAGAACAAGAACAGCCTCCCAGTCTGTGATTACTGGCACACACACACACATACACACACACACTGAATTTTTGGCACCCACTGAATTAAATGATAATTTACAATAGGAGTAAAAGCGTTTGACACACACATCCTCTCTTTGTTTGGGTTGTCTGAATTCAATGAGTTTGAACAGCTTTCTGTTATTTTGCATGCACACACAGCCTCTCTCTCATACACACACACACACACACACACACACGCACACGACAGCTGTAATTCACTGGCATTCAAACAAAAGGAAGACACACACCTGAGAGACGTCAGTGCATGTCTAACGTGCTGTGTTTTGAAATGGAGATTTACAAACCACTGGGATTGAATGCTTTCACCGCACCATAAAAAAACTTACAAATCACGGCGGAGTGGAGTTGATTTTACCTGTTAAATCACGAAGAGGAGATGTAAAGGCTGGAGGAGACAGCTAAAAGGAGGACTTTTAAACTTTCAGATAAAGACTGCGTCCTCCTCCGCCGGGGACTTCTTGGGTGCAGCCTGCAGCGATAGCATCGCTGCTGAGGGGCAGCTGTTGTTCTGGCTGCAGCATTTTCTTTCTCATTTCTCTCGTCAGTGTGGAGACAGAGAAAATGTCAGCCAACGAGTGCAAACGTTTCAGCTGATAGCATTTCTAATAGGTTACAAAACATGTGGACACAACTTGACAATAAACTGCTTTCTTTAAATATCTTTTTAAGTAATAAATGACTTGCCAGGCTTTGAAGACAAGGTCGCGCTCACTTAAACATGCACAATCTACTGACTATTTTTTTTTGATTCATCACCTCTCTAACTCAGAGCTGCAAGGGGTATGTATTCAAAGCTTGAAGTGAAAGAGACAAGCTGACTTGCTGTAATCTGTGCTGCCTTCCTTATATTGAGTGAAGTATATACCAGTCAATGACAGAGTTGTCTGCAAGGCTAGTCCATGCCAGCAGCACGGCTCTGGGGATGGCAATGTCAGCCTGTCAGTCTATTGAGCACTTTGGTTCAGAGTCAAATACCTCACCAACTATTGAAAGGAATGCCATGAAATTTCACACGACATTCATGGTCCACAAAGAATGAATCCTAATGCCTTTGGTCATCCTCTAGCTTCTCCTCTAGTGCCATCATCAGGTCAAATTTCTAATTTGTCTGGATTTCTCTGGTGTCACTAAATGTGTGCAGAACTTTTGAAATTTGCTTGTGGTTTGCTTTGCAGCTGTGCCTTGTTTTGGTGCTAATTATCACATTAGCATGCTAACACTCAGATCTAAGATGGTGAACATGGTAAACATTATACTGGCTAAACATTGCTTCATTCCCACGCTCCCAGGGTCCTATGTTCCGCACTTCTACATTATGCACTCTTTGAGGGTCCTGTGCTCCCAAAGTCCAATGTTTCCAAGTGCTATATAGCACATAAAAAGACGTTATAACATGGGTTAGGTTATAGGGGTGAAACCCCATTTTTAATCATGATGTTATTGATTCTTTGGACTATCTGGCTATGTCTGCCATGACATAATTTTGATTCCGTTCAATTCAAGGGCCCGTGATCAATATGAGACAATATCAGCAAATATCCTCATTGTCTTTTTCTTGGCAGCCTGCCGCTAGCACTATTTGAATGTTCAGAAGAGACGGAAACGGTGACAGAGATTTGCCATGGGAATTTCAAATTGAAGATGTATTCTAAAGATGACGATATGCATCCATGTTTTCACTTTGCATTGCTGGTATTGGATCATTGATTAATATATTTATTCAGATCAATGTATCATTACATCCCTATTAGGTTAGGGGACTATGATAATGACTCATAGTATCATGATATTGCACTGGTGCAGGTCTGAAGGCCTTTGCACACCAAGTCTGTATTTTCATATGCGTTTCTTAATCTTGTTACGCACAGGAAACTTCTACACTGAGTCCAGTGCTTTTAATTGTTCTTTTTGCTGCAGAAAATGTAACACAAGATAAAATGTAAATTTACATTTGCCCCCTTGCATCTCCCCTTGGCTGTCGCCTGTCTCTGCCAGAGGATTGCATCTGGCACCTTTGTCCCACCACCACATTTTCTTCACTGTTTCTTTATCAAAAAACTCTTGAGACTGTGGACAGACTTTTGACGCATGTAAAAAAAATGTTGATGCAAGTCTTAGAGTCAGTGTATAAATGTGATGGACACGACGTGAGGTTGTTTTTATTTTAAAACTGCAACAATTTCAGATGAAAAATACAGATCTGGTGTGCAAAAGCCTTTAGTCAAGATAATAGATCAAGACAACAACTCCTAAACATATTTGATCTCTAAATTTAAGATAGTAAGAAGTAGTAAACCAATAATAAAAAAACACACGCCGAACAAAGGTATAACATACTGTAGTCATTAAACATTTGAGGGTTAGAAAGTCATTGGTAGGTGACCACTGCCATTTGCAAACAGGTTAAGATTAGGAAAAAAGTTCAGATTTGAGTCAGAGAGCTCCAAATGCCATCTCCAAAGGTTAGAGATAACTCAGTAATATATAGTATAACATTTAAACTGGGAACAGGTCAAATCTGACCCACACACAACAGGAGGGTAAATGTGTTTTGACATAAAATTGAACCGGGAATACAGATCCACTCCCCTGAACATCAGCATGTTGATGTTAGAATTTACATTTAAAGCACTGTGTGAATTACCTCAGGGCTCCATTTTTGTCACAACAATCTAGAGAAGCAGATTTAGTTCTATAACAAGCGACTGCATTACCGTTCAGGACATGACATGGGTCATTCACCTTCATCTATGTGCCAGGAAAAAGCAAAACAGTAATCCTAATAATCCTCAATTATGGATGAGAGCTGTCATTGTTTGAAATATCAGGTTACAATGAATGAGATCTAACATGTAATTTGCTCAAACTAATAGAAACAAAAATCCTGGAGCCTTTTCCTAAAACAAGCTGAAGAACTGATGCTGCTTCATCTGACACAAACTAGAAGAAGATGATGAATTTATACTTTATTAATCCCTGAGGAGAAATTCAATTTTTTTTCACTCTGTTGTCACATACACACAGGCCTGAAATACACACACGCACAAGCAGGTCCCATGCATGCAATAAATGGAGAGGTGTCAGAGCGAGGGGGCTGCTCATAGACAGGTGCCCCAAGCAGTTGGGGTTCGGCACCTCTGTAGCTACCATTCCACGCTCTATATTTTGTCTGGATGGGGACTTGAGCTGGCGACACTCTGTTTCCCAACCCAGGTCCCAATGGACTGAGCTACGGCCACCCCCTAACAGGTGACATCCTAACTAACAGATGAAACCAGATTTGTTGTTGTTAAAATATTACTGTGAGGCAGTTCACACTTTAAAAGGCAGCAAACAGCCTTGTATTAAACCATGATTCCAAAATGCCTCCACACAATACTTCTCAGATGGTTTGGTGTCATGATTATCTGTTCAGCACTGCTCACTAGTTTGCTCCGTTTCATGTTAACGAAGAGAATAATTACCGAGTTTACTGATAGAGCAACAAGGCATGTAAAAGATCAAAGTGACACAGTGCATTTTACAAACGCCCACTGTTGGAGTACAAGGCACAGCCTGCTGCATTTATACCCTGAACTTTGAATCAGGACAGATCATTACAGATTGAATAACTAATGTCTTCCCGCATTTAAATGGTAGTTTAAATTTCACTTAAAAACTGGCTGCCTCACTATAGACATACAGACCAACAAATGACTCTAGCCAATGCACACGGCTGATGCCAATTTTCTGGAAATTCATTAACATACTACTGCCCTGTTTGTGGATTACATAAATGTCCAACAGCAACAACAGTTACACAATTTTTTACATTCATAGTTTGGGAAATTCATTTTTACCAGATCTATAGAAAGCTGAGACTTACACTTTGGATATTTCTTGAGCTTAGATTTGTACAACAGTAGTCCTCAGTTGGTTTGATCTGGTAAAACCAGGCTTTTTGAAGACATGTCAAGAATATTTTGAAAAGTCAAGTGTAGCCACTGGTTTCCTACCATGCAGCTAAAGGCTGTGGTATTGAGTGCTCTACTGAATAAAAAAAAAGTGTGCAATTTTTACCAACAATCAGAAAGTGCACTTTAAAATCAGTTTACTTTTTTGGTTGTATTTGAAAAAGGTTTTTTCTTTAATAGCTTGTTTGCTATCACGTATGACATGCGAAATCCAAATGGAGGGAAGGAAGTCATGTACTAATTGGAAATAAAGACAAGTGTCTGTATAAGGGGCTCGATAAACCAGCAGGTTTCATTGGAAATGTGAAACTCATATTGGATGTGATCCATACAAAATAAAGAAAGCAATC
The DNA here is from genome assembly GCF_011397635.1 of Epinephelus fuscoguttatus. Lineage (NCBI taxonomy): Eukaryota > Metazoa > Chordata > Actinopteri > Perciformes > Serranidae > Epinephelus > Epinephelus fuscoguttatus. The sequence goes on along the minus strand of NC_064768.1, from coordinate 12,732,155 downwards.
CTCCCAACTCTCCCTTGACCAGTTTGCCCAGTGAGGACGCAGTCATCAAATTACCTTGTTCGCCAGACCGCAAGACAGTTCTCTGACAAAAACAATGAATATTTATTGTGGTCATAGATTCAACATTGTGCAAAATATAGTCAATCCGCAGCTGTATCAGATTTCTATCTTAAAATGATATTGGTGGAACCCAATTGCTAAAGCTAACCTAACCCTAACCCATAACACATGGTAAGTGTATGGCAATACCAAGGAAATACATATTTAACAACAACAATGCTTTAAAGGGACGGTTCCCCCCCAAATCAAGAATACATATTTTTCCTCTTACCTGTAATGCTATTCATCAATCTAGATTGAACTATTTTCTTTCTTCCAAACTGCGGCTGCCATATCCCTGCGCAGAAAGAACTGTCGTGAATGTAGTCATGAAAACATTAATGGCGTCTTCTCTGGCTGAGCTGTGATGTCAGCTAGCACAGTGGTGCTAGGTGAGCGAGAAGCAGATGCACACTTCGTTCTGCTTGATGATACAGTTAGAGGGTGTGGTGTGGTAGACAGAAAATAGTTTCTACATGAAACCTAAGTAACTAGGTCATGATTTCTGGAAAGAGATATTGCTGTTGAGTTTTTCAAATGATTTTTTTTTTTTGAGGCTTTGAGCACCACAAGCTGAGAGCCATCTAATTCTATTATATTAGAGAAAGGCAGACATCTCTTGCCGATATCTCCAACACTCAGCAACTCACACCAAAACAATCTAGGTTGATAAATAGCACTACAGGTAAGAGGAAGAATATGTATTTTTGATTTATTACTGACTTATCCCGTTAAAGGTGCCTATGTTCAGGATTTAGGCGCATCTATTGGCAGAAACGGTACATCATATTCATAGAGTGAGCTATTTCTATCTACTTACAGAGAGGTTCCTCTCCCATAGTGTCCTCCTCCATGTTGTTTCTACAGTAGCCCAGAAGAGACAAACCACACTGGCTCTAGATAGGGCTACTCATGTTTTTGCGTCAGCTACAGTAGTTCTCCTACATGCTTGGCACGCGGGAGAAGTTTAGGTTCTGCAATGTCACTGCTAGATGGGACTAAATCCTACACACTAGACCTTTAACTTAGTCAGTTGACTCTGCTCTCCCTGACTTGAAAGACTAGTGTGTACGATTCAGTGGTATCTCGCGGGGAGGTTGCAGAACTGAAACTTCAACTGTGTGCCAAGTGTGTAGGAGAACTATGATGGCCGACTTTAAAATGGCTCTATCTAGAGCCAGTGTTTGGTTGATCTGTTCTGGGCTGCTATAGAATAACATTGCACACTCCATGGAAGAGGACACACTATGCAGATATACAAGGTTCATTCTAAGGTAATGAAAACACAACGATTCTTATTTTCAGGTGATTATAAATACATGAAAACATACTAATATGATTTGTGTCAGTAGATGCCCCTAAATCCTACACACTGGACCTTTAATATGGAGTTGTTTTTTTTAACTTCCCCCCTTCATGTACTGCTATCCGACTGGATCGATTGGAACACCTGTAAACAGTGCAAATCAGGTGTTTGTGCAGTGTTGGTAGTTGTTGCCTCCAGTTACCTGCCCTCTATCTGGACAGCGTGGTGATGTATGACGTCAGATGCAAAGAAGCTATTATCAGTTGTCAACTGTCATATCCTCGGGCAGTCTGTTTTGCAACTCTCATTACATTTCGTCCATCCATCCATCCTTTCCATCTTGCTGTCTATCATCCTAAAAATAATAATCAATCTCCTACTGAGATCAAAGATTTATTTTACCTAGACCTTTGTCATTTCTTAAATCAAACATGAAACATCTATTACCTGATTATTTTTCTTGTGGATCCCTGGGAGAATAACTGTCAGCAAATTATCTTGAATCTGTACCTGTTCCAGATGATAAGCCAAAATAAAACACGCTTTTTCAATCACTTGTGGAGCGCCGTGGATTCTCATTTTCTCTGGGGCCATTTTTCTCAACGGGGGCTCCGACGCAACAGGGGGCGTTTTCCTCCTCCCACTCCATGCCATTTTTCTCTCTCATCACATCTCTCCCACTCACTATCGACTAGCTCATTGATTCAGCAGCCCACTTTTCCTCAGTCTATCTTACTCTCTCAATCTGTCCAAGTCTACCTCTCTACCTGCTTACACTAATCCCTCTATCTTGCAATTTCGTTCCCTTTCTCACGTCTCACTCAATCACAGACCCTTTCCCCTTTTTCTTTCTCTTCTCTTCTCAGCCATCATTTCTCTTCCTTCATTTCCTTTTTTCTACATCTACCCCTCAGTCATTGCTTCAGTAATCAAAGTACTAAGTGGTTTCATCACTGTGAGTAATTGCAGGCTCATATTGGTAAGCAGAGGCTGATCGTTACAAAGTACAGACTGCATTTAATGCAAGTAAATCCACAAAAGAAGTGAAGCTCATTAAAGTTTAAGCAGAGTTATGGAGTGAAATTATTTTGTTCTTTCAGAACAGCAAGTCTTTTGGGCCAATTACTTTACTGACAGCAAAACAGTGGCAACACAGTGTCCTTAACTCCTAGTAGCCTAGCTAATTTTCAACCTGATCTCACAGAAATACGTGAAATGACCACGACCTCTTAACACCGTATTCCGTGGTGGCAGCACGTAATGGGTTGAAATTATGTGCCGGTACCATGGAAACAATGCCAATGTAAAGTCAATTAGGATCCATTGTCGGGGACACACACGTATTCCCTGATTCAACAACGTCCTGTATACACACAAAAACATGTAAGTGTTCTTGATATTAAAATGGCGAATATATTCCTCTGTTATAATTTCCCACCAATAATAATAATAATAGTAATAACATGATAGTTCGGCTGTACTAGATATGTGATATAGGCCTATTCAAATATTCAGTCCCAAAAACGCCGTTGCTAGAGAACTTGCTAAAATATCTGAAATTAACCATCATCCATACTTTTTCTTACCATAGTTCATCTAGGTGCAGTGTAATAACTAGTTCGGCTTTACTTGATATTAGATATATTCAGTAGATATATCTTTTTACAACCCTATTTAGAACTCTACTTTGCAAATCAGAAGAACTACAACTATGTTGCTGATGTATCAAGCTGCATGGCACGGTCCCAGGGAATTGTAGTTTTTTAAAAATCTAAGTGTTTTTCCTAGATTTGGAAGTTGTAAATACTGAATTGAGAGTACACTGTGGACTTTCAGGGGGTGGTAAACACACTTGTGTAATCAGATTTTAAATATCTAATTTCTAAATGGGTGAAAATTCATTTTATCCATATTTTACCCATATCTGACAGCACCCCCAGTTGTTGACTACACTCACATGATAGTTGAGGTCAAGAGCTCTCTGTAACAGTTGGTTCTATGTCTGTACCCCCTTTAGTTGCTGAGTTATAAGCCCTCAAACATGCACTGAGGTCAAAGTTCAAAGGTGAATGGTTCTGTGGCGCTGGCTTGGGGTCCATGTGATGGTGTTTCCTCTCTGGTTCTTCCGTGCTCAGCCTTTTTTTTTTCTTCTTATTTATTTATTTATTAGTGGCGTTTGGATTCGGTTATGGCAGACGGATGGCAATCTGAAAAAGCTGGCAAAATCCGTGTTTTTGTGTGTATATCATTGAGGAAAACGAGGTTGATATGACGTTGTTGAATGAGGGAATTCGTGTGTCCACCACGGGAAAGGATCCTAATTGACTTTACATTGGCAATTGTTTCCGTGGTACCAGCGCGTAATTTCAACCCATTACATGCTGCAACCACGGAATGCGGTGTTAAGAGGTCGTGGTCATTTCACGTATTTCTGTGAGATCAGGTTGCTAATTTTCCAAATATCTCAAATTACACTGAACAACAGGTGTACATTTCTTGCTGGATAGCACTTAGTGGCTACAAATAATAAAAATGTTGTAAACACCCTAAGAACTGACATGTTTTCAGGAGACACACAGATAACGGATGCTAATATGCTAAAGATTAGCATTAGCTAATGCAACCCAGTCAGTATGCAGCATTTAGCTAGCTAAATACTTTACAGTAGTTTAAGGTAAAAATATGAATATACATATTGCTGTTTTTGGAGTTTTGTACTTCCTGTTCTAACAGTAGAAAATTACTTGTATATTTTCATAATAAAACCAATCAGAAAGGCCAGTCAAGAATTTCATGGTAGCCTCTCTTTTTCATTTCAGTTTAACTGTGAAATCATAGAGATAGCAATAACAGAAATACTTTTACGGTAATGTTACATCCTATAACTTTGCACATACTGTACGTCATCTTTGTAGAAGTCAGTACCCAAGGAGTTCACATGTGAGAATTAGACAGACGTCACTGAATCTTCTAATAAAGTTTAGAGATTTGTCTGATATGGCTACCACGGAGGTGCAGCAAATCATGCCATCATATGAGGACACAAAGAATCAACATGCATTAACTCATCAGAGTCACAAGTCAGTTTGTTAATGGTGGATGAACAACACAAATCGGATTACTTAAAGCAGTGCTTCTTAACCAACTGTCTGGGGACCCCCAGAGATCCTTAAAGGAGTTCCAGCGGAGACCTAGAAGATGGGTAATAGTTTAGTTTTCCTCTTTACTTTGCAACAGAAGTGAGCCAAATGTGAGTAAGAGAGTGACTATTCTGATCAGAGGTTTCACTTCCTCCACAGTTATCCCCTCAACTGTAGATGACTATGAAATAATGGTCTTTATCATATCCAACAACCAAAATCATTTCAGATGAAGGTCCCTGAAGTGAAATCCTATACTGTAAATGGGGGTCTGTGACCAAATGTGATTCAATTTAGGGTTCCTTTCTTTTTTTTAAAAGATATAAAAATTTTTAGGGCATTTTTTGCCTTTAATTGACAGGACAGTGAAGCAGGGGGGAGAGAGAGGGGGAGAGACATGCAGCAAAGAGCCACAGGCTGGACTTGAACCCGGGCCACTGTGGCAACAGCCTTGTACATGGGGCACCTGCTCTACCACTAAGCCACCAATGCCCCAGTTTAGGGTTCCTTAACACGAAGCTCTGTTCATGTTCTTTTTCACCCACTTTGAACCTTGGTGCTATCTTGCAAACTATCCTGCGTGACCACCAGTTTTGAGAGGAACTATTATAACCAAGCCATCAACGAAGAGCTTTGCACAATGTACAGCTGGAGGTCTGTGTCCCTTTGGAGCACAGCCGACATTATAGTAATGTTACCTCACTTAGACCAGCCACAGACAGTGAAAAGCAGGTGTCAGGAACAAGAACAGGTGAGCATCGCATAGTGCGCCCCCAGTGCCCCCTGGGCAATGCAGTTTATTTATCATTATGAATCGCCCAGAGAACCTGACATGAAGAGGGCAGAAAAGAATATCAGCAGTTTGTGAGAAGTGCTGGTGCATAAGAGAAAATCACAGTACACCAAAGAGCAAAATTTAGAAGTGCTGGCTTTGCTTGCTGGTGAGTACCGGCCCACTTCAAGCACTCACTGCGTCATGTGATGTAATGTGACACGACCAAATTGTGTTGCACATAAAAATTTTACACTTCAGGGTTGTTGGTTACTGTTTGTAAACACACTTGCCAGTGAAAACGAGAGTAAAAGCCAACCCCAGGTTCACTCCCATTCGGAGTTTCGCCTCACTACTGTCTCTTGGATGTGTGCTGCATATGGTCTTGCAGCTGGCTGCTATCTTCTATAAATCCACTCCCCTCACCTGAGCACTGTGGGGTACATGCCTGTTGATGTTCCAACCACAGAAAATATGAAGAAAAAAAGAAAAAGAAAATACAGACAGATGGGCAGAGTCTCTGCATATATACATCCCTACACACTCGTATGTGATGACTGAGAGGGATTGCATCAGTATGAGTCCATACATTGTTTAGGAAAATCCTGGATAGAATGCCTTAAGGTTAAAAGTTTCTTTATTGCAGACCTTGCCTTTAACCTACGCTCTCTAACAGAACAGTCAATCTAATTTCTCAAGACTAGGACAAATCATCCCTTAAAGGTTTGTCAAAAATCAAACCTGAAACATCACCTGAGATTTCATCTTTGACGGATGCCTGATGTCATCCGATGGAGGACATAAATCAGGTAATGTGCAGCATCACTACAGTAGCTGTGGCCCTGTGGTTTCATCATCCATGCTGTTCAACATTTAATATGATCGTCCATCACATGACAGTACGGCCTCAGACTGATTTCAATCAAACCACTCCTGATGCCTGACCCTCTCCTCGCTCACTTAATATCTTTGTCAAAAGCAGAGCCCAGCAGGGACCAGGATGAACTTGGCGATATGGTTAATTAGCCACAAAAGTGAACAAATGCTCGCTGTCAATGAGCGTGTCTCATCTCATCTGATCTGACAGGCCTCAGCTAAAGAGCAGACGCTCCAGTATAGGCTTAAAATAAAGTGCACACCTGCTATCACAGAACAAGAATCTTCAATCTTATGGATTGTCAGTTACATCAGCACTTACAGCTTTAACAGGTGATGTTTCTCTTGTAAAAAGTCATCTATCTTTAACATCTGAACCGCACAAGCATCACATAGATGACGCAGAAACCTCAGAATTTTCCTGTTTATCAAAATAATCCTTAGTTTGATGCTGCCGCAGAGCACTCAAAGGCCTCAAAATCTGCTCTGCTCACTGATAATTTGAAACATAAAAGTGAAATACAAACATTATCCTAGACAGCAGAGAGTGAGCACTCCATACAGAGAATAGCTGAACCTCTTTACTGTACCAGACAGTTTTAACAACATCACATTGTGTGATTTCTGGGCTATCAAGGTCTTCTATGTTCAAATATGTATCTCCTACTACATCCAGATCTGTTGTTTAACAAGGTATAGATGTAACTTCAGGTTAAGGTACAGGTTTGAACATTGACATCTAAGTGTTTTTGACCATGACTAGTGTTTCTGAGTGGGTGAGGATGAGGACATTCTGCAGTATGCACATAGTGTTGGTGTGTGGGTTTCAGATAAAAGCTCTGGACATAATTTTACTGACCTTTCATCCATTTTAACTTCATCAAACTTGTAGGAAACACTTGAAGTGGTCGATAAAGTCCCCTCTTAGTAGACATCCATCTCATTTGTTTCAGATACATATATACAAAACAAAAGGGAATAAAAATATAAAAAAGTGCATTTGAGAATGTGATAGAAACCTGCACAGGCTTACATGACAACCATACCCAGAAGACATAGAAGTGGTGAAATACAACAGCCAAATTTGTCAATACATTTAAATACTAGAATGGAGAAAAAAACACATAAGTATACAGTAAAAATTTAAAGATTTCTTGTCTGAAATATATTCAGAAACATATTTTTGCGTAGAATTTGGATGTAATATGAGAATTTGTGAACAGGGCGGCATACTGTTTCCTGTAATGTAAAAATAGGCTAAACGAGCTAAATAGCCCTGATCAAACATGAACCAAGACTATGTTACTGCGTTAATAGTCTCGCTCACCAGACCTTTCTCAAGAAAAAAAAGGTCTGGCTGCGCCAACTCTCACTTTAAGATTGGAGAAAAAAACGCCCCGGCTGCTTGTATTTCTTTCAACCAATCACAATTGTTCTGGGCGGTGCCACAGCAACTGTGCGCTTGCAAAAATATTGCCGGGGGGAAAACAGGTTTCGGTGTAACACGCCCACAAAAATATCGCCTACAGGAGGCGAAATATGGCAGAAAAATGGCTACATCCCAGCAAGATCAAACACCGCAAAAGTTAGTAAAGGACGTGTTGAAAACTGCTACACAACCGGAGATGGTAGGGCGGGACTTTAGCGGGTGGCTCGTTCCGCCCAATGAGAGGCTGATCTATGCAGTGAACTTCCGCCCACTCAGACTACTGCGTTAACAGTAAGTAGCAGTAATGTTGTGTTCACACCGGCTGCCATTAAAACAATACATGCGAGTAAAGTGGCGCAATGGACATGAGATTCCTGAGATATATCGATTTGTGCTGCAATAGCCAGTGAGCATTGAGATCCTCCAGGGATGTTCGACGCTTTTTTGCATGTCTTGGGCACTCATTATACACGTGGTATCATGCATGTATAACACTAGTTATTCGCATTTATGAAGTGAATAACGCAAGTAATGGGACACAGAAATTTGCATTTTATTTAGTGTGAACACAACATCATGTGTTTTTTTAATCTAAAGCTAAACGGGCGTCGTATTTGTAGACGTGACCTGGGACACGGGACATTTTTTTGATAAACAAGCTCTATTTTGATGCTTTTTTAAAAATGCACTCTGGCACCGTATATACATTTAAAGTGCACATCTTAATTTTTGAAAAGTTGAAACGTGTACATCAAAAAGTGTCTTGTACTCTCCAGATTAATTGTAAATTGTGATGTTTAAAACATTAGCTGCTGTTAGTAATTAGTATGAGTTTTGAGTAGAATCACAACTGCTGTCATTAAACATTTCATGACTAGTATTCATGTTAAGTATGTTAGAATATGTCTACTTGTGAGTATATTTACTCAAACACTGTAGTTAAGTACAATTTTGAGCTACTTGTGCTTGTGAATTCCCATTTTATGCTACTTTATAGGCTACTTCTACTCCTATTATGATGATGTTTTGAATGCAGGACTTTTACGTGCAACATAGCACTTCTACACTGTTGCTAGTTTTACTTATAGGTAAATGAGCTGAATACATCATCTGCAGCTGTTTGCTAGTATATTGGAATTTTTAATAGGTTGTCTTTTACTCACACACAATTTTCAGACACAGCTCATGCAGTATAGTTCACGATCTGTTCCCTTCTCCATCATCAGATTTTACTTTACCCAGACTTTAAGGTCAGTGTGAGGGTTTTATCTCATTACTAAAAAGATAAATAACATCTTTATGTATAATGAATTAGAAAATGGATTATTGCTACATTTGACTAACATATTTATTCATCAGAACATAGCATTACAGCACAATTCATATAACTGTAGTGTTGGTGCATTTACCTTGTACTGGTGGCTGGTGTGGTTTGTAGGGGCGTGTTGCGTATGCTGCAGATGGAATGTGTCTGCAGCTGTACATATCTCGAACCAACAGCCAAGCTTGCGTCAAGTCAGCCACCAGCAGGAGCACTTATTGGTCCGGTGCAGTGCATTCTGGTAGTTGTATATTTTCTACCCTTTGAGCAAAAGTGAATGCCACAGCCCTTTGTCTCTGTACCACCAATTACAAAAGTATTTCTGTCTTTCTACTGCATAGACAGCTCAGCCTTAGAACCATCTGGTTCCAGCTATTATCAATCATAGATAATACGACTGGCTTCTTCCCTGACCAGGGGAGGCTATTTGTACTTCCTGTTACCTTCAGGGAAACTTGCAAGAGCAGGACAAAAGGAAAAACTACAAGAAAGTGAGCAAAGAAATTTTAAAGATATTTTAAATTCTAAAGACTTGGTCTTGGCCTAAAATATAAATGTCTCCAGTTTAAGATGACAGATTGTACAAAAAACCTTGACAAACAGAATCACCTCACTCTACCTAAATCTACTCTTTACCTGAGCATATTTACAAGACGTTTGGACTTGCTGGCATGCTGCTCTGCTCTCTCTCAGGTTGATCCTGGGAAGCTGACAGAGGTAATAACCACTACGACTGCTCGTCCTTTCGGTTTACATTTTATTTGACAAGACAATGATCTGTAAAACATGTACAATAGGTTTCCCAAAAAGCATACAAAATGATAATTGATCTGTGATTAAACAAAATAAATGAAAGAATTGATAAACACTCACAAAAATATGATTACATCTCCAGTGTGTTTGTGTGTGTGTGTGTGTGTTTTAGCATTGCCATTATCGATGTCAAACCCATCATGTGTTTGTGTGTTTCCCCCTTTCATCATCCGTTCTACTGTCAAACAAGAAGTGTGAGAATTGAAAAGCTAAAAATAACATAAAGAAGGCACGTCTGGCTCTGTGATGAAAAGCTGTGATGACAATGGATGAAAGAGAGAGAACCGAGAGGGGGGGAGAAAGAAAGAGGGCAAACGAGGGAGAGGACCGCATTCAGACCGAACTGCGTTATTGAGGACATTCACAGCTTGTGTTTCTGGCATCGAACCCGTAACGGGGGGAGCAAAGCACCTTGGCCAAAATGCAACGCTGGAGCTTTCACAGACGGGACAGACTCACAGCCTTGATATAACACCTAACCCATCTGAAATCACTGCAGTTCCCCCACATCACCCTCTAACTGCATAACTGACTCATGCTTTTTGGGCAAATACCGCCTGTAAACTGACTCAGAGCTCATTTTTCTTTGCAATTTCCGTTTTAGTTGACAGTTTCATGACTGCATTCCTGGTGATGTTGAGATTCTAATTCAAGATACCTCAGAATGAAGCAACTCTATTAAACGTAAGGCTCTGGGTAAAACTGAATGATCCCCCAAATAAAATGACAGAGCTCAAACTCAATACTGAATGTTTGCTGAGTCATTGGTCTCTGATATAATGGGTCCCAATGATTGTCCTTTTCCTTTATGCTCAATCTATCAACAGCAGCCCGCTGGCAAACACATTAAACACATTAATCTGCAGAAAACTAAATATTCATTTATTTAAGAAAATTAAATTACAGACAAAAGAGCAAAAGCGTCACATTTAATTCTCCCTTCTGACAGCTTTTGTTCTGTGGCAGAGCTGTATAATACACCGTACGTGATTGTCTGACACTGCACCATAAACAAGTCAAAAGCCATGCACTTGTCATGGTGGTCCAAATCTTCTGGCATATTTGGACTTTTATCTCATTGGTCCATGCAGCATGCAGACATTCCCTTTAGTAAAAAAATCAAAACATCGCAGACACAAAAAGTACAAAATAAACTTTTACACCGTCAGCATACTAAAGAATTCCCTATTTATCCCGCATTTGTCCTGAATTTATACTGCAGATTCAGACGTCTGTAAACATTAATGATGGTAACTATAGACTGTATGTAAAGATGAACAACATGTCTCCACTCACTCCCACTGTATGAAAATTAAACCAAAATATCGCAGATATGGCTGCTGTTATCTTGCGTTGATAATGTCATTTGGAGCCAGAATCTATGAAATATTGATCTCCATCAGGTTCCACTAACATGGAGGGGGTGGACTGTATGACCTATGCTGCAGCCAGCCACCAGGGGACGATCAAGATGTTTGGCTTCACTTTTGGGGAGCTGACATGCCATCCCATAGGCGAATTTGTGAATCCCAGGATAGTGAAGAAATGACCCGCCCTACTCTATCTACGATGGGCTAGTGTTGGCTCCAATGGTTGGGTTGGTTAGGTGGGGCGGGCCATTCCTTCACTATGCTGAGAGCCGCAAATTTGCGTCCAACAGACAACAGACAACAAACATCTTGATCGCCCTCTGGTGGCTGGCTGCAGCATAGGTCTTACAGTCCACCTCCTCCATGTTAGTGGATGGGACATGAGCCAAACTTAACACTCTATCACGTTGATGTATGTTCAAGTGATTGCCTTTTGGATAAGTTTTTAAGTTTTTAACTAGTTATGTGATGCCATAAAAAGGGGGTTGACATCATGATTGACAGCTGTGTGTGCCAATCTGTGTGCTTGTGATGAAGGGCGCTGCTCGCGATTGGTCGGATGGGTGCTTAGGCAGGAACTCGACACCATGGAGATTGATACTGCGCAGACTCTGACTCCAACTGACATCACCAGAGCAAGATGGCAACAGCTGTATCCGAGATATTTTGGCTTCATTTTTGCACAGTAGGGGTAAGTGGAGACGCGTCGCTCATCTTTATATACAGTCTATGTGTTGTCTGTCATTATTACACAAAGTCAAGTAAAACTAGTAAAACAAAGCTGTGTCTCTTTTCAGGATGGATCAAAGGTGTAGCAGTATTTCTGTGAACATGCAGCAAAAAGTGGTATTTCTATAATAACTACAAATATATAAAGCCAAAAAATGTCTCCCCACCAAAGCTAGCAACAATTGAATATAAACAGATGATTGTCATACGTCATTAAAAACTAAAATATTGCATTTTGTGCCGACCTCGCAGAGAGTGAAAGCTGTGATGAGAAATTTCTTGTTGTAATCTTTTCAGGCCTCCCTCCTATTATCTCATTACTCTGTCAGTTTGATTTTATGTCTCCAATTATGTGTCTCTCTTCCTGTTTCCATCTCTATCAACTTTTATACCAAACTCTTAACAAATCTGCATCCACCATCTGACTGTGCTTTTGTGGGTGATTTTTACTGGTGCTGTTAGCCACATCCTGTCATCCGACTGTCCACTTTATACCTCAGGAAGATTTGTGTGCCTCGAGGTCTCAAGCAAGAGCTCAATATTAGAAAGGAGGAGAGCATCTCTGTGTCTCTGTGTGTACTGCACACTGTGGCCGAAAGAGATGGCGATTCCACGCTGGCTACATTTTCGGATCAGCGCTAAAGATAAAACCAGGAAGCCTGCTGAGCTGTCACACGACGAAAAAACAAAAAATAAAACAAAAATCTCTGGCTCTCTCAACTTAAATTGGACTTGTGCTCATGGTGTGCATGAATGTGACATTGAGATGGAAGTAAAAGAACAAACAAACAAACAAAACAAAAAAAAAAAAAAACAGCTTGCTTTTTTTTGACATTCAAAAATGTTTTTACAAATGGAGAAGATCATTCCGCAAACAGCCTTGGGAAAGTGTTTCAACAAGCCACCGATCATGCCATGCAGAGTAATATGAACAAGGAGTAAAATCCACACCATTTCATTTTTTTTCTTATATATTCAAATAAAACATTTTAGTAATAAGTGACAACCTCAATGTACCCGTGAAAAGTAAAATAGTAATATACACTTTTTTTAAATCGCTCATTTTGACATTAAACAAACTTCCATCCCCTGTACAGAGGCACTGATAACACCTACACTTTGTTTATTTTTTTTATGTGTACACATTTCACCAACAATATATTATTCATCAATATTATCAATAGTATTTACACTGTTTGTTCATCATTTGGTACCATCTGACATCTATGAAGACCAATTTTTGATTCAGCCAGGCATAGTTGATGCTCACTTTTTTTTTTTCATTTTTGCTTTAAGTGGACAATCGATTAAAATGCATATTTTCTACACATGTAAAATGTTCTGCATATATCAGAGTGTGTGACCATTTTAATCTATTAAAATGGCTGTAATGGCAGTATTTTCCAATACATGCTGAGCATTTTCACACTCTGAAAATACATTCCTTATAATGTTCCCTCAGCCTTATTAGTGTGATTCATTAGAGGAGGACTGAATACAAACATTGGTGCTTTTGTGTATTTGTAAGTGTGTGTGTATGTGTATGTGTGTGTGTGTGTGTGTGTGTGTGTGTGTGTGCATGAAAGAACCCTGTGGTGTGTGTGCTTTGCTGTAAACCAAGTTTCATCTCCCCGACACAGAGCCTTACCAACTCTTGCAATTATAAATCATGGAATCTTAATCATGTAATGTTGCCAGGTTACAGAGCTTCAAAACGATGTCACTTCCCCTTCGTTAGTGCTAACGAGCAGCCTGGTGCTCCGGGGACAGATGAGGCCCTTTGACAACATAATAAAGTGGAATGTTTTTTTTATTGGACTGTAGCCTGGTTAAGAGTGGGAAAGGCTGCTTCTTTTTGGGGTTATTGTAGGAGTTGATAAATAACTGAAATACTTTCAGACATCTTGAGTGATTAATTGAAGCTGCTTGGAGAGCCAGATGATCAGGCTTTGAACTTCCTGGGACCAAATTCAGCTAGTATGTAATTCAAAACCAACTAACCGTGGAAGAAAAATACTTTGAAAGGATTTCAAAGATGGTATTTTTTACTTTCTCTGTTGCACAAGGCTGCAACAGGAGCTTTATGTTTTATCCTTACTTAGAGGGAGAGAAGATGTTCAAATCACTTTCCACGGCTGTAAACAGAAGAGCCCAGGACTGGCAGCTTCACATAAAACAATCATTTTTGCGATGGGGACATTGTATGTTTATGGCACAAAATGTTGCATATAATATTTCAGACTGAATCCACTGAAGATGTTGCTGTCTTGCTGTTTTTTTTTTTGGTGGAAATTTTGATTTGCAAGCATCACATAGGCAGAGTGCAGTGTGTTAATTAGCTGAGGGTAGTGTTCCAGTTCACCTACACTGCAATACCTCTCAAGCATGTAATTAACATATTGTAAAAGCCCGCCTCATCATATGCAAGACACATGATTTCAATGGCTGCATGGCTTGTCTGATATTAACTACTGTGTGTGTGTGTGTGCATCTTGCTTTAATATTTTGTTCTTTATTTTTGCTTTGACAGATACTTGCAGTGTAATGATAATTAAAAGTGTGTATGACAGAGTTAAAAAAAAAGATAAGTACCCTTACCAACATTACTAGTCATAAGTGGCTTCCCCAGAAATGAAAATATAACACCCTCTAAATGTGCCTGACAAAGGAAAAGAAACTTGTCTGGAAAACGTCATCATATGGAGTTTAAACTTTAAACGAGTGTGCTCGCCTTTGCTTTTCATGCAGATTTAGGTGATCTGGAACTGGCCCATATATTGTGATGTGGTGCTCTATATGCCATGGCTACACGTACATGGCAGGAGATACGAAGCTCTCGCCACGGGAGATGTTGGCGGCCGGCGGCTCGTGATTTGATGAATCCAAGTCATTGCCACGGTGACCGTCGCTGGTGTGGTCTTTGAGCTCGTTGATTTTGTCGTATTTAGCCGAGTCGTCCAGGACTGGGGGCGCGCCGCCGTTCAGGGCTCCGGTGGTCTCATCATCCAGGTTCTGCAAGACGTCATTCACGTTTCAGGGGAATACAAACTATATGACATTAAAGTTGATCAATATAAATCACAGGAAGACTCACCTTCCATGGTAGAATTATAACTTCTTTACATAGCAGGAGAATTATGGGATATTAAGGAAAAGTACAGACATTCATTTTCAAGTTACAATCACACAACAATACAATTTTAGATAGATTTAGTAACTGTGAAGGGATTTTTAAATCCTAAATATTTTTTTTGATTCTGTGTCTCATAAAAATGTTGAATTTGTGCATTGGCCTGAAAAGCATCAGTGCCCTTCACACTTAGCATGTTTTATGTGTAGAGTAGGGATGCCAATGGTTAACCACAAACTGGTTAACAGCCAAGAATATTTTTAGTTGTTACACATGTCGGTTAATAGGTTATTTTTGCCACTCTTCAGTTTACTGCATTGCACACCACCTAGGTCTGGTGGGAGCTAGCTAGCGGTGCCACTCATTGGTACCACTAGTAACGCTGTCCCGATCCAACAGCGTTGCTGTGGAAACATTGTGCCCACCCCTTGGTCTCCCCCCAGGTTGCCCCGCTAAGCATGTGGCTCAATTTTGAGCTGCAAACCTCCTTTAGCATGGCTAGTTGTGCTAACGTAAGTTAATGATCAATGCTGAAGTGGTTTTGCGGCTCAAAATGTAGTTGCTTACCCACAGGAGCTACCAGGGGGAAGACTGGAGGGTGACGGCCATGTTTCCACAGCAGCGTGGTCTCGCCACGAGGAGGTGTGAAGGAGCCCCCCCCAGCTAGCTAGCTTGCACCCAACCCAGGCTGGCCCCCAGGAAGTGTGGAAGCCAATTTTTGTGGTTTCCAAACAGTGGTAATGCAACCTCTGAGCTCTGTCATGCGATGCCCTGCAGACCAAAAAGTCTTTTCCCCATTGACTGACATTGGGGAAGGAACATCTGTAAATCTGTGGATAAATGACTCTTTTCACTATTGGGATTTGATCCATTGGTCCAAGAACATTTGGAAAGTCTAAAAGAACTGCCAAGATTAAATAATTTTATCCAAAGTTAGCAGAGTGCTAAGCCAGAAGTTAGCCATTCTGCTAGCGGAAGTAAGAAGCTTGGCTGCACTCAGTTGAACTCGGCCACCATAAGTTTCTAGTGCACCTACTCTATGGCCTGCACAATGCAGATGCTGTGCCAACACTGTTGCCAACTCTCCAGCAAGAAAAGTAGCTATTGGCTGTCCTAAAAGTCGCTAGAAGTCCCTAAATGACATCATCACCTGACTGTAAGCCAGGTCGGGATTAGCCAGTGGCGGCTCCGCGCATGCGCGATTCACTTGCAGTCTGGACGCGGAGGGGTTAACATCTCCTGCTCTGACTGTGAGTGCTTTGGGATGGGGGAGGGGCCCATGGCAGCATCCACTGCTCTTTGAGAAGAATAAGAACAATACCTGCTTTCACGTCAGAGTCTCCAAAAGTCTCCAGTAACATCAGAAAAAGTCGCTAGATTTGTCGCAAGTCGCTGTTTTGTAAAAGAGTTGCAAGAGGGGTCTGAAAAGTCGCTAAATATAGTGACAAAGTCGCTAAGTTGGCAACACTGTGTGCCGATCATCTTGGTAGTTTTATATGCGGCAGTTGAACCTTTTTGGCATCATGCGTCACTAAGCAATTGTTATAGGAATGAAAGCGGCCCTGCTGCCAATGCTGTATCCAGTTCTCTTAATACATCCATTAAATGAAATAAAATAAAATGAAATAAAAAGCATTTACATTAAAATTTCACCCTCCCTAAATGGATAGTGCCTAAAAATGTGGCGCCAAAGCTCACTGAGTCAAAAGAGCGCAGGACTAAAAACAGTTCAAAGGTGTTGAACTGATTAGTCAGATAATAAGCAACTGAAAGCAAAAATAAGCTGAAACTGACATCTCTAGTTGAAAGGCTCCTGCCTGTTGGGAAGGTAAGAGGTTGACCTTGTTGGTGCTTCTAAGTAACACACTCACTTTGTCAGACCTGTCCGGTGACAGGAGGATCTGAATGACAAGGAACGGACACTGTAAAAGGCTGAAATAATTGTTCTGAAATCTCAGTTTTTGTCTCTGTCCATGCATGTGCTGTGTCAAAGGATTCTCTGATATCAGATTTGTGTTGTAATTAAACTTCAATATTCAAGTATGAAAGACTGAGGATTATCGAGTTTATGTTATTATTCATCAAAATGAAGATTGATGAGGTTTTTTTTTTAACATCAGTAATTATATAGAACTTAATGTTAATATAATTTGATTGATTGGTGTGAAGTACAAACACCATGGCGTCCCTACAACACAGTCAGTAGCTGTCCAAACAGATATGGAGCCCACTGTGACAGAATGTGGCTCATGTGTCAGGGAGCAAAAACATGCTTATGTGTTTGTGTTGTGTTAGTTACCGTGACAGGTTCTCCCCCTGTGGGCTCGTAGTAAACCTCTCCTGGGCTGAGAGGTGCTGTCTCTGTGGCCGTGGGAGGCTCTGATGGCTTGTTCAGCTACATGCACAGAAACCACATCAACACAGGGAAGACAACAAAACAGAAAACAATACAATATAATACAGCTGAGAAGAGACAAGCTCAAACAATGCATCAAAATAAGATAACAGAGCTGTAGATCTGAGTCAGAAATAGAGACCTTGTAGCCTTGGGAAGAAAAAATAACATTGGTCCAATTAAAAATATGTCACTGAATTCATGAGCAATTTAAAGCACCCTTGCTCATAAGTGTTGTTACTACAGCCTTACTTGTTATGGTTTGAGCAGTGGCTAATGTTAGCAAACTTTAACAAGCTGTGAAACATGAAATTAATAGGTGAGTTCACAGATTTAAAAAAAACAAGGGAAACTATTTTATTCAGTATTTTTACCAGTTATAATAACCAGGTCTGTTTCTTCTAGAGAGGAAAAGACCCCTGCGGATTATTTGTCTACCAGTAAAAACCTCCTGAACGATGAACACTGAAGGAATTCTAACTGGGAGAAGTTTCCACTGGTTGCAATCTGCAATCCTCACCGCTAGACACCACTAAATTCCCTGAAATAATAAACACTGTTCCTTTAAGAAAATGATGGAAATGATCCTGTAATTACCACTCGTGGCCACAGAGGTCGCTGTTTAGGAAAAGTTAAAGTCTCACATTAAAAGAGACAACTTGGATTTTCTTGTGATAGCTCAGGCCATCATTTTTGTTGGTTAAGATAACACTGTATTTCATTTATTTTCCACTAAAATATTCTATCTTTCAATACCATACCAAGCAACTACAGCAACTTCATGTAGGCCTTGGTAGCAGTCAGATGAGGTGAGGGAAAGATCGTGGTCTGGTTTGATACAGTAAAAGACCATAGTGACTTGAGACACAATAAGTTTATTAACATTTTCTAACCTTAACTAAATTGCTTAACCAGTAACAAATACTTAGAATAGTATATGTAAGGAATGATGCCAGATGAGGTGTCCATTATCACTGTTTAACGGCTTCTGTGATGGCCGTTAAAAAATTATAATGGACATGTCAAAGGCCATTATCCTGCTTAAACCATGGTCACTTATTAAAGAAATAAAAAGTAAGAATATTTCTTCATATTTTCATGTTTTTTGCAGACAAAATCTAGAGTTTTTCACAAGTCATATCTTGTGACCTTGTGGTTTACCTAATACCTGGTAAACCCGTAAGGTTCTTATGCAATGGAAATGTTATTCACTACTCCAGTAAATAGGATGAACCTTAACTATGACCTAGCAATGGGAGATATTCAAGTTCGTTCAGCTCATGGAACTCTTTGACCCAGCTATTAGCCAGAAAGCTAACGTCATACTGGCAAGATTCAAGGTCAATAACACTGCATACAACTGACAAACAGTAAATATTATTTGACGGTATGTTTAACAACAAGACTAGCTGGATATTCAGCCATGTCATTGTCCCCTAATCAAATCAAGATTTTCATGAACAGAAGATGCATCATGTGTAATGTTACTGTCAGCTGCAGACTGAAGTAGCGAGGTGAATAGCGGACAGGATGTGCAATGATTGCTTAAGTTCAGAGGGGCAGTCTAGTACCTGTTGCTTGTTGCAGCCTTCCTATGGTGTCCAGAGGCATTGACCTCAGTGTGTTAAATTAATTGCAAACAGATTACAGATACTGATACTGTTATGTAGCCAGCACATTCATTCAGAACAATGAAGAGACAGTTCTACCGGAACTACTTAGTACATGTCCATTATCAGTTTTTAACGGACACCCTGCAGCCAACCAGAATTAAGTATTTACCCAGACCATGGTATAGAAAATGTTATACTGTGTGCAACACTAAACACTGTATCAAATTCAAGGGATTATTTGTAAATATATATAGCTTTGAAAGAGAAATTTGCAAGTACAAGAGGCTTGATTTGGACTCAGAAATAGCCTGGTAGAGGTAATGCTTGATTTTAATCATGTTCCACAGATGGTGCTCTCCAAGACACCGTGCAGATCTCTAATAAACTTTCACTGTTGAACCCTGTGAACCCCATCTTAGCTGGGCATTAACAGGCATTTAGACATCTTTTATACATCTAATCAACATAAAATTGCAGAGTTTTAGTCTCATTACATAATGTGTTACAAGCACAACAAAATGTGATCGAATGATGGAATAAAATGGTGAGGAGGAGGAGGAGGAGGAAAGAAGGGCTCTAATGGAGCTCTTTACCAACCAAGCTAATTATTTCGACACACATAAGCCAACTCAGATCTCCAATCAATAGCCATTAGCCCCATTATGACTGTCCAAATGGACTGCGGCTGTGTATTTGTGTGTGTGTGTGTGTGTGTGTGTGTGTAATATAATCGTGATGACAATAAAGATTGATTTGAATTCGTGTCGACCACTCACCATCTCTGTTGAGCTGCCGGCCTTCACAGGGGGAGGGGGCTTGTGCTTGGGGGGGCCCCTGATGGAGAAGAGACAAAGATAATGCGGTAACGATCGCTGCTCCGTTAAGACAACTGATTTCTTTTGTACCAAACAAAATCGGGTTTCTAAGAGTGAACAGATATGGAACGTATGGAGCTTTAAAGACATTGTGTTGTAATTCAGTCCAGATTCTATTAATGACTCTTTAAATGCAAAATTACAATGAAAAGATATTTAATTACGGCGGTGAGCCCTGTATGGTTTAAAGGTTTTTGCACTTGAAGACAGAAGCAGGGATTGATTTATAGATATGTATTTGTACTGGCAGAAACATCTGTATTGAGAGCATATAATGGAGAACACTTTTCTTTGCCCTCAGTGACACAACACTGCTTGAAGTGGAGACCTAAACAATATGAGGCACTTCTCGCTTCATATCAGCCCAGGGATTCTTAAAAGCCTCATTAGTATTTTGGCCACTATGGGCAGAAATACATTATGAAAAGCTACATAGATACTGAGTCTCAGTCTCAGCAGGTTTATAACTTGTTATTGTGGCTTCCTTATTATTATTATTATTACTGATTTACAGCTCAGTCACCACAAGTGTTGGCATTGTACATCTCTACAAACCACGAATACGTTACATATACACATTTCATACATATCATATCACATTGTATCGTATCGCATAGGATTGTATCGTATGATATCGTATCATATTGTATCGTATCGCATTGTATCATATATCATATCAAAGTTTCTAAAGTAATGTAGTTTACCAGTTGACAATAGCCCATTTTACAGTGCTTCTTCGTGGCAGGAATTTCACGCTGTTATGCTGTCTTGCCGTTCTGTATTAACGGTACAATCATAGAATGGGGGGCATCAGAATGATGTCTGTATAAATGGGACATGGCACGACGTGATCATGGATGTTTTGACGATGTGTTTTGTATGTGACCCACTGTAGGTGATCTAAGAAGTAGCTGTAATTCAGTTAGTGACTAACTCAAAGAAGAAGAGCAGCCAAAACATGTACACAAACTGGAAAACAATGAGGTCCGGGAGCTCCTTAAGATCCGCTGCCTTATAACAGAGACGGTATATGGTTGTTATTGTCATGTTATGCCATTGTTATTGTTTGTAAACCGCTGCTGACGCGTATGTTATGTCACACTACAATGCATGAAACAGCTGTCTGCAGAGAGTGAGAGCAGTTCAGACCAAAACCTACCATACAGGATTGAATATACTGTATATGTTCCAAGCCTGAACTTTGCAATCATCATTTTGGGTAATTGTTGTGATTTCCATCTTATTCTATCATTGAATTGGCCACACATTAGAGCATCAGCAACTTGTCTGCAACATTCAGTAAGTGTGAATCAAATTAACCTCTGTGACTTGGCAAGGAAATAATGACTGTTAATTTGTTAATTCACTGTATACCCTGTTGTTCCACAGGAAGTCTCAGTTTGGAAACTTGCCTCCTAGACTGGAATTAAAACTTGGAACATTTGATAAATTCTACTTTGCAGCTGTAGCCCAGGGGAGGAATTGCAGGGGGTGAATTGGGGGTGCAGAGGATTAAGCATTTAAAAACAGAATAAAAATAGAACAGAAAAGACTTTGTTGCCTACTTTTTGCATGCAAAAGGCAAAACTTTGTCTTTGGTTTTGCATGTGCAAAATCTGCTTACAGAAAGGGTACATTAAAACACATCATATCACATCCAGACAGGACACACTCAAAATGCATTTACTAAAAAGCACAATATAGAATGAAAGCTACATTAAACGGAGCAGCAGTTAGGACTGAATCAAGGTTCAATAAATAGATTTTAAGTGCTGTATGCTGACGTAGCAAGTTGGCATCAGAAAGTGGCTGTCCTTTCTGAGTAAGACATTTCATGGCAACGGGGACAAATGATTTCCCATAGATGTGCACAGGAGACTCTGTACCTTTGCCCTGAGGACAATAGCTGAAAGTGGTGATTGAAAGGCCCCATATTATACTCATTTTAAGGTTCATACTTGTATTTTGGGTTTCTACCAGAACAAGCTGAAATTCTTTAATGTTCAAAAAACACCTTATTTTTCTTTAACTGTCTGCCTGAATATACCTGTATTCACCCTGTGTGAAGCACCTGTCTCTTTAAGCCCCCCCTCCCAAAAATAGCCCAGTCTTCCCTGACTGGTCAGTATTTGCGTGTCTTTCACATCTGTGCACTCAGCATCTCTGCACCGTAATTGCAAACAGGGGAATGACTGTAACACTGTGTCTCAAATCGCGCACTTCTGTACTTACACTATTATTATATTTTGAGTGCATAAGTGCGTTCACACTGAGAAGTATGGAAAAATGCAGCAACTATGGACACTTCTCGCCCTCAATGGTCGCCATCTTGGCTACATAGCGGAATGGGAGGGACCACGTTTCCACTGGAAATAGCGGCCAAGGACTGTGCGACCGTGAAGGTCACTGCATTGTACAAATACATGTGTTTTTTGCACTAAGCACCACTATACTGTTGGCGGGTATAAGCCGGTAGTATGTTTATTGGGATAATTTAGCAGTCTGTAATGATTTGGTGCCGCGAACGATAACACGAACGCTAATGCTAGTTTGCTAACTAGCAAATTTGCAGTTGTCATTTCCGGTGAGTGCACAACGGCTGTGTTTGGTTTGAGACAACACTACCCTGTCAAAATTTACGCACTTAGTATACTACAAGGAAGTATGTGATTTGAGACACACTTCCCGTGTCTAGATGCGATGCAGTACAGCTTGCTAGCTAGGCTAGCTTGTTTTACAAAGTGGAGAAGGTGGTATGAGCTACAACAATCAGGGATAGTAGTATTGTTGTGACTTAATAATAAGCAGTTACATTCTCTAGTGTACTACAATTGGCAATTACTATCAAAGTCCCGTGCTACATTTTTTGCTGTCAGTTGTAGCAGTTGGCTGAGAGTAGCAAGTTCAGAGTATGTCAGAGCTGAACAGGGTTAATGTTAATCATCTGGCATACAGTAATGGTGTTCCCCTAAAGTAGTACTTGTTTACAGGATGTAACAGAGTTCAATATTTACGGATTCAGTGTGGACAGATGCAACAAAATTGATGTAAAGCAATGCAGCGTGATTGCTGTCAGGACACTAGCGGCTCTTTCTATCTTTATAGACAGTTTCACTGAAATTGCATTGCTACTGTAGGCAACAGCTTGGGTCCGTGTTTACTTCCTGTCAGCTGATGTCATTCACATACACTGCAGTCAATCAGTTAATTGGTCTACCTTTCTCAAACAACAAAAGTATTGCTAAGAATCTTGGTATCTATGACTACTGACCACCATGTTAATAATTTTGTGCAGTCATATCTTCTTCAGCTAAGAAATGTCTCTACAGTCAGATGTATTTGTTTTCTATGGATGTTTAACTGTTAATTCACACTCATTCACATTCATTTTCTATTGTCTAGATTACTGTAATTCTCCCCACACGTGCCTCAGTCAAGACGCTCTGCAGCTGACAGGCTATTAACTAGAACTAGCTGTCAGTCACACATTACACCTGTTCTTGCATCCCTCTACTGGCTTCTTATAAAATTCAGAATAAACTACAAGATCCTGTTGATTATAAAGCAGGCACTGCACAACCTTGCCCCCAATTACATTTCTGATCTCCTTTATCCATATTCTATTTCTCGACAACTCTGATCTTTAAATCTCAGTCTTTTATCCACCTCCCGCTCCAAATGCGAAACAAAAGGTGATCGTGCATTTGCTGTTTTAGCCTCAACCCTCTGGAACAATCCTCCCCAATCAGATTAGCTAAATCTTTGGACTGTTTTAAGCATCTACTAAAATCCAACTTTGTAGGCAAGCCTGTCCATAGAGCTTCTTCATGTGTTAAGCGTTTGTTTGTGTTATAATTTATTTTGACTCACTTTACTCATTCATTTATAACTTTAGTGTGTGTGTGTGTGTGTGTGTGTGTGTGTAGCACTTTGTAACTGTGTACTTGATGAAGTGCACTTAAAATGTTACACATTCTAATGGGACCGAACGGCTCACTTAAAGGCACAGTTTCTGACTGTTGACTGTGTGCATTTTTCTGTGGACTGAAAGTTTTGATACTTTACAGTATAGCACCTATATCTGCTTTATATTGAAAAAGACATAGAAATCTGATTTCTTTTTTTTTCTTTTTCTTTTTCTTTTTTTTTTTTTTTACAATATGGGACCTTTAAGGAATCGCTGTGGATACCTTTGATTTTACCATCAAGCATTTGGACTGCTTTGCCCTGGTGATACGACATTGGGGTTTGTTAGCAGCCTGTAAGCGTACTCCCCAGTTTAACTTCTTAAGACAGCTTTGTCTCAATTTTGTCACTTTTGCCATTTTGGGAGATAAGTCTTGAGGTTGCCTCGTGCAAAAACGTAAGGTCAGGATTTGTTACCAAGCTACTTCTGCAGGGTTCCCTCGTGACATGTGATAAGTTTTAATGAGCCTCAGTTCCAGAAGGGGAGATTAATTTTTCTCAGGAGGTTAAATAAACGATGAAGTAGATTCAGGGATGCTAATGAAGACTTACTCTGCATCCTCGTGGCGCTTGCGAATGAAGAAGATGATGCCTATGATGATGCCGATGAAGGCAAGGGCGCCAAGGATACCACCGACGACGGCACCTGTTGATGGGCCTGGGGTGATTGTTCTCTTCTCTTCTGGTGAGGGAGAAGCAAAACAGAGAGAAATGTATTAAAGATTAATTTATATTTGATGCGACTGCTTCTGGCACTTCGTTGTTGCTACCTTGAATATCTCTGTGTGTTTTGCTGCTGAAGTCTGTGTAAAATAAAGTAGCATGTTTCATTCAGTACCATCAACTGTAGCTGAGCAAAATATGTGATAGAAACAAAAAGGCCAATAGTTTGGTTTTAATGCAATGTGAGTAAAATGAACCATAAGGTGAGAGGAAAAGCAATGTGAAAGCAAGTAATCAAAAGTCAAGTTTCTATTCAGTGTTTTTATGGTGTTACATAGAAGCACAATCACATGAGCATAAAGAATTCAATATGAGATCTTGTAAAATGAAAGCAGCTCCAAACTCTGTTGTGCTGCGCGAACACTCATGAATTCTATAAATCTTTGCAATGCAGCTTCACGTCAGCAGAGTCTCACGCTGACCTCAACATCTCCCTTCAATTAAGAGCCTATTTATGATTTCCGGAGGGCTGCTAGGCATCTAAATTGACTGTAAAAGCCTCTCATTACTGTAGTGCTTTTATTTGAGAAAAGAAAAAAAACAAGCCGACAGCTGCTGCACAAAACAACCACCGTGATGCTCCTGCACAATCACCGACTATAGCAGGGATTTTGGCAGAAACAACAAAGGGAGGGTTGAATTATATTCACAGGTTGTTTGGTCCTTTTTTTTTTCATGAAATCATATTTCATCTCCGCCGCTGAAGTAAAAGCACTCCGCTGCGTTTGATACAGAGATGATAAAAGGATAATTACCCCCACGATTTGCACTCATTTAGCCTTACTACATACATCTAGTGGATTGTTGTATGTTTATTTACCTAAAATGAAGCCAATTTGTGCTGTTGCTACAAGAAAAACTGTCCTGCAATTGCTGTACATACAGGAGTTTGAGTCCCCTCTTAAATTATAGCTTGTGAAAGACATCAAAATGTAATTGAATGCATTTAAAAACACATTTGCATCAATCAAGAAAACACTTTTGTGTTCATTGTTGCAACAAGAGATTTTTTTCAGCCACCAAAAGTGATATTATCCTCATCCTTTACTGCCTGTTCTCAGGATGAAGAACCATAGATTGCAGGAAACAGAGGAAGACACATCTGGATGCAAAATTAAAGGTTCAAGTTGCACCAAATCAATTTTCCCAACAAAGAAATTGACCTGTGAACAGTGAAATCTGGACTGTTTCCAGTCTTTCAAATGCTGCAGAAGTTTTAGACATGGATAAATAAATTAAAAATAATAACTATATGCATAGCTAGATACTATAAGGGATACGTGATAAAACATAGGCAAGTGGAAGAACTGCTGAAAATATGTGTTTGATCACCGAGTTGTGGCTGCTTTTCCTCCTTCTCACCAGCAGGTGGCATTCTGTTCCATGCTAGCACAGTTTTCAAGGAGAGAAAGAATCAGTTACAGGTAGGTAGGTAGGTAGATAGATAGATAGATAGATAGATGAGAGAAGAGAGGATCAGGAGGGAGAAAAAGCAAAGGAGAGTGGGAAAGAAGGGGAGGGAGATGAGGAAGTAAGGATGGATCCAAGGTGGGGAGAAACAACAGAGGAAATACACAATGAAAGATTGGTGAGACAGATGGAGGGAGGAGGGAGAAAGACAGCGGATGACACCGGCCTTTCCTCACAGCTGGAGATGCTCAAACACAAACACAGACAGAAGCATGTGAACTCAGGCAATCCCTTCCTCTCTCCATGTGTGCAAACATGTTTGTGTGTGTGTGTGTGTGTGTGTGTTGGAAGCTCATTTGATGTGTGCCATGGCGATTTACACTGGCGATGTTTGCCATTGATATTTGTGGTCGATAACAAACTGCCTTTTCGATAAACAATGAGATGTGATGCTGTAGGAGAAACACCACACAGGCGACATGGGGTGAGGAACAAAGGCGGGATTTGCTGCAGAACCAGAAACCTGACTGGTCATTAAGAGTTGAGTGCACACCAGAAGAGCAGAAAGAGAAGAGATGATGGGTAGTCTGAAGGTATAGTAGATGCAAAACTGGTGTTAATAGTCTGCCAGGGTACAGACTCACACCTTTCTTACTAATAGACAGGATGCCATAATCCTTGTTAAACACACCTTTCCTTCTCACTGCAGGCATTATGAGAAGGTTGAATTAAGGCAGAAAAACCCTGAATTTTAATAAAAAATCCAGTGACCAGTTTTTCTATGTTTTTGTTTAATTTTTGACACCCTTATATGTCTCCACACCACCAGGAAGCCTGAAAAATATAGAATTCAAAGGGCAGCGCATGCCAGACGGTATATGTGCAAATTAAATTAGTATGGAAGTTCATAAATACCACAAACTTTTGAATGAGCACCAAACAAACCCAAGCTGTTATCACTCTGCAAGCCAAGATTTCTGCGCACAGTGCACCGGGTCAGGGTATGAGAGTAGAATACACTTTGAGAGCACGATGATTTTGTAAATGCTCAGTTTGCAATCTGCTTTCAGGATTTTGTTTGTTTGTTTTGAGAGATTTAAAGGGCTTGAGAGGGTTCTTGCCAACAGGTTTCAGAAGGAAAAAGATCATGGATCGCACTGGGATGTAGCCTGATGGTACTTAAAAGGCGAGGTTTAACAGGATGATGCCTCACAAGTCAAATCCAATAGAGTTTACTCTGCTCTTGGTTGGAGTTAATGTGCAAGGGATTCAAAATCTGCCAAAATGTGTGCACATCTTAGACCAGTGGCTCTCAACCTTTTTCATGTTATGGACCCCTAAACTGATACACATCGGGTCAAAGACTCCTGTTTGATAAGATTAAGCTTCAGAGACCTCTGTCTGAAAAGATTTTGGTTGTTGGATATGACTAAAGCCTAGTTCACATTACACGATTTTCACCGCAATTTTGACGTCGCAGAGGATCTTGAGAGCCACCTTGGGTCGGAGATGAGTCCGCAGATAGTCTGCCACGAGGAGTCCTCATGTGAGCAAGCCTACAAGCAAGTCGCCCCCTCGTCTGTGACTGGGACTGGATATCTGGCATGCTAGAAAACTGGAGAAGTGTGACACTACTGACATAGAGCATCAGCCAATGAGAGGCGGGATACGTCAGCACGCAGGAGGACGCAAGAAATGTGAGGAGAACAAGCCGCAGGGTTGCCAGGTCCACTTATTACCTGCGACTTTGGGCTTGTTTCTAAAGTGGAGTTACTTATTTGGGCTTGCTCTCTAAACGTCACCTTTCTCTCTATATATATCCATCTAATAAGTTATTTAAACGCATGATAGTCGCTTCTTTTGGGCTTGTTTCCATAGCCCTGGTTGCTTGTTTCTCTCCCAAGATCTGGCAACACTGAGCTGGCAAGCAATGGCGGCGTCCACAGGACCATGGGGAGCGCGTTGTGTTTGGACACAGGCCCTGGAGGCAGATCTGATTCAACACTGGGAAGAATATCCATGTCTTTACGATGTGTCGTCTCCAAGTTTGGTGACGTCACCGCGTTATCTGGGGCTCGGTGGAGAAATCTTGTGGTGTGCACACAGGTTGTAATGCAGTTGGCGCAACTCCAGCTGACAGAAACACACGTCGCCAGGTATGAACACTCCAAAGATTACAATAGTTTCCGTGACACAAAATCAGGGCGAAAATCGTATAACGTGAACTAGGTTTTAGACCAGAATTTTATAGTTGTCAATTCAGGTGAGGAGATAACTGTGGAGGAAGTGAAACCTACTATCAGAATAGTCACTCCTATGACTCACTTATATTTGGTTCACTTCTACAGTGAATTAGATAGTGAAAATTAACTGTTTTAATAAACCCATTTCCTTGGGACCCACTGGAACTCCCTTGAGGACCCTTGGTTGAGAACTACTGACTAGTCCTATTTGCACAGGACTAGAATTACCTGGGAACATTAGCTCCCAGATATGATGTGCAGTCATTTCTAACTTTCTAACTCTACACAGCACCACCAGCGGTGACGTACAGTGTTAACTTCCTTTTTCTTTTAAAAGTGGGTTCAATAAACAGAACCAGTTCTGCCACACATTGTCATGTTTTCCATCTCATCATCATTCAAGAGATTGCTGATTTATTTGAGCCTGCTGTTTCTGTGAAAAGATCTCCATGCTGCGTAGCGAGATGAGCCTCCTGCACCAAAAATACTGTCCAAATTTTCACTGATAATTGCCAATGCAGCCTCCACAATTCTCTCAACCGGGACAGAGGCAGAAAAGAGGCACCAAGAAAACAGAAAACCTAAATACAAACCAAAATAACTGAAATTCCAATTTGCATGGGACTAAAATATGACCTCTGTGTTTGGCAAAAATATGGTAGGTAATTTGCAGTGAATGTTATACTTAACAAATGATGGACATAACAGATTAGAAGAACTAAGATCAAAGATGACCTCCACCATCATTACAAATTAATGGCGGGCCCCCTGGAAATACCAGTCCTGTGCGCATATGGCTTTAGACGACAGTGAGCAAGGGAAGCGAGGGTGCTCTCATATATAGTTACACCATTCTTCTTGCTTACTTAGCACACTAATGACGCCCATGAGTCTCAAAACTGTTTCCATGCATATAAATCTGTTAAATAAACACTGTAAAACCTTAACTTGCTGACTAATTAACTGCTTAGATTTGTTGTATTTCCGTAGAGGCTTTGTTTGTTTATTAATTTCCATAGAAAAACTATCATTTCAGGTGAGAAGCATCAGTGAAATGTTGTGACCCAATATCACAGAAGCAGCACAGTATCCCTAGGAGTATTGGGCAATTCTGCAACAATGCCAGTGTTCCTTGTAAATGCAGGAAGTAGTGTGGAGTGTAAAGTAAGGGTGTGGATGTTGGCGTGGCGCCTGGAGACCTGCAGTTAATGCTTATCTGTTTATAACTATAATCACAATCTTAACCAAACTTGAACTGAGTGTTTCAGTTGGCTAACCTTAACCCCAGCGTAAACATAAAAGCCCCTTTTACACTGCCAGATTTTTCGCGAATGTTGGGCCATTTCGCCGCCAAGCTGCAAGTGTTTAGACACACAGGGCTTGATTGACGAGTCGATCCGAGGTGCCCAGTTTTCTGCCTCATAGTGTAGTCATATTGGTGGAACCCTATTAGTTTAAACAGCCCGAGGTGGTCTTTCGCGACGGGAGGGGCTGTTGTTGACTTGTGGGAGGAGCTGTTGATGACGCCGCATGTGCGACCCACTGGCGGTGGATAAACAGGAAACAGCTGATAGCAGGAATTAGAGAGCAGCTAGTAGCAAGAGGGAAACGCAAACCTGACAGACACTGTAAAGATGAGCAACTGCGGAGACAAAGAATTGCGCGCCCTCCTTGTCCTCGCAAACGAAGAGGCCATTAACCGTCAGATGACGGGGACGGTGAAGGACGGGCCAACTTACGTGAGAATCGCCAAAGGACTGACTAGCCGCAGCTTCCCTCCCACGTCACTGTTTACGTCACATGCTGAGCTACATGCTTTGTTACTTGCTCACGCCCCCCATTGCCCTGAAAAAGGCACATTCTGTATAAACAAAAGTAGGTAGGCGGCATTTTGCTGCACTCCCCGATTTTGTTTTTATACTGTCAATGCTGAAAGAAGACTGATTGGGCTTTCCTGCAAATTTCCACAATTCCTATTTAAAAAGGGCTATTGTTTATTTGCCATAACCACAGTCTTTTCCAAACCTTAGTAACACCATAGTTAGAAAAAAAGGTAGAATTGGATGTAAAACAAACAAAAAAAAAATGACACCATTGAATGTAACCTGGGGTTGTGCAGAATTGTCCAATGCGGTTATTCTTGTTTGATTTAGTTGATGAAATTTCACACTTTTTTCAACTTTTGCCGCAACGTTTTGACAATTAACTTAAAAGGACAGTTCACCCCCAAATCAAGAACTACATATTTTTCCTCTTACCTTTAAGTGCTATTTATCATTCTAAATTTTTTGGTGTGAGTTGTTGAGTGTTGGAGATTTCAGCCATAGAGATGTCTGCTCTTCTGTCGTCAAAAAAATACATCTAAAAACTCAACACAATGGAACTTTTTTTTTTTTTTAATTACACCCACCAACAATGTCACTGTGCAGGAGGAAGCGCACAAGCACCATTGAGCTAGCAAGAGTTACAGCTCAGCCAAAGAGGATGTCATTTATGTTTACATCTTGTGCTGTCAAGAGCCCAAGCCTCTTGTACATAAATAAATGCATGCTTCCTTCTGTGTGGTGATACGGTTGTCATGTGTAGTTCTATAGAAAGAAAATAGTTTCTACATAAAACTGCTCACAACAAGGTCTGTGGATTATCTTGAGTAACTGGGTCATGATTTCTATAGAGACATTGCTGCTGAGTTTTTCAAAATATTTTTTTGGCACTTTAAACACTACAAGTCAATTGCCATCTAGTTCCATAATACTTGAGAGAATGCAGACATCTCTACAGCCGATATCTCAATCACTCTGCAACTCACGCCAAAACAATCTAGATTCCTAAATAGCACCACAGAGGAAGACTATGTATTTTTGCTTTTGGTGTGAACTGTCCCTTTAAAGTTTGTTCTGCATCTAGATGGAAGCATACCTTGAAAAACTTTGCTTCTAGCCTCTTGGTTAAAGTTTAGAAGCAAAAATGGAAAGCAAAACAACCAAAGAGTGTTTTCATCCATGTACCCATGACCTGCAGGAGCTGATTCTCTGTTTGTTAGTCTACAGCAGCTTTTCAAATCTCCCACAAGCAGGTTGCTTTAGTGGTGAGTCAACACACCCACTGACACTTCCTGTCTGTCCCGGGCTCAACACATCCTCATCTGTCGCTACACACAAACACACACACACACACACACACACACACACACACACACACACACACACACACACACACACACACACACACACCACCTCCATCCATTAAATTCCATCTTTATCTAAAATGCAGCTCGATTTCCTCATCAGCGAGTCACTGTTGGCTTCTACTGGGGTTGTGGAATATTTATATGAATTATCAAACATTTATATTGTTAAATCAATAGCCCGGGCTTCATATTGTAACATTGCTTTTTAGATGTAAAAATGAGTGGGTGGGAATTCACTGGTGCACACAGGCACACTACAGCAGACCTTCACTCCCGCTTAGCTCTATCTGTTTCTGTCCATTTCTCCCTCCATTGCCTGGCAGCAAAACACCCCAAATCTGCAGATATATAATGCTATTATCTAAGTGACACTCAAGTGGTGAGAAATTGCTACTGTATCACATGCAATTTAAATGAAATTGAAACAACAATCCTTGTCTAAAGCGCTCCATTGCTCTCTCTTATCAAACGCTCCAGTGTGTGGGCTGTATTAGCCATCAGAGAAACACATTGTGCCCAAGGCCTGCACTTAACTATCTCTTGCTGATACACAACATGGAGAAAAAAACACACACACACACACACACACACACACACACACACACACACACACACACACACACATATGGATACACAGATTCATGTACCACAAAAACACAAGTACCCTACTTAGAGGTTGCTTGTATTTTTGAACAATGTGATTGCTATTATTCTACGTCACATGTCACAGGGTGGGTACATAAACCTTTAAGAATCTGCAAAGTAGACGAAGCACATGAGACCTAACAAGAAGCATTTGTTTTGGCACATTTGTCTTAGTTTATTAAAACAAGGACTCTGCAAAATGTGTAATAATCACTTCCCGCATTCAAATAATGTGACCCTTGATTTTAGGCCAAATGTACTCTGGGGTTGTGTGAGTATATACAGGATTAGCATCTACTTAGTGGCACCAAGCTGTTGTCCAATTTTTTGGAAAGATCAAGAAATGAATCTATAGATTTATATCAGAAATCCTCAGATGAAGGTAGAATAATGATGAGCATCTCATGGAGGGTGAGGACCAAAAATCCAACGTTAACATTATGGAAGGGACTCTAAATGACCACGAAGAGATTCAAAGCAACCACAAAGGAAAACCAAATGACTAACCCCCCCCAAAATTACATCAATGACACAAAATCACGAAAAAAATAATTACAACTACAAAGAAATGCAAAACAACGACACAAAAAGAGGCTGAACTGCTATGAAATCCGTGTGTCTTGCTCCTATGTAGGCGCAGTGGGCAGCCTTTTGTATATCTGTGCCCAGGGGCCCATTGTCTGATAATCCGCCCTACGGATTACGGATTCTACGGGGTCAGTGATGATTAAGAGGGGTTACTCCTGTAGTCTTATACATTTTTTTTTTGAAAACCCTCTATTTTTATCTTTAATTAATTCAGTAACCCATCCATGATCGTATATATGAAATATTAAAATGTAATATATTTGGGGTTTGCAGAAATGTCTACATTTTAATATTTTCTTCTGACAGCCCGGCTTGGCTTTACTTGGTTTTGGATCAGAACATCATTTTGCAGGTTTATCCATAATAATACTATTAACTAATGCTTTTCCATGACCAAATCTCAGTTTTATGACTCTCACATGAACCTCCAGCAAAGAACCAGAGAAGTTGTTTAGAAAATGGTGAGGACACAGCTGACTGTAATCGTAACAATAACCACTGAAATGGTGCTGGAGAGAGCAGTGAAGACTGAGCCTGGTACTGCTGTTCACCCATCCATAAAATGCCATTTTGAGAAGTGAGCATTTTTAAACTTACGGCTGATTGAGTGGCTGCCTCAGACTTTTTAAGGTCGTGTTACCCAAATGTTTTTGACATAAAATATTCCCAAGCAACTCAGTGAGCTTAAAGAGAAGTTTCGCTCCAAAGCCCTGCAGCCTGAAATGTAGACTTTGATGCAATATGACAGGATATGAATGAACGCTGCCATCAGATTCAGCTACTGAAATTTGCTGCCACACACAAACACAAAACAATTTACGTTTTCACCCTGCCCGTTCCTATCCCTGAACGCCACACACACGTGCAGTTAATTTATAAATAGCAGCTTCAGTGTTGGAGGGAAGGCAGGAGGCGGGAGGGAAGACAAGAAAAGAATGCGAGGATGTCAGAGATGGTGGGAACAGAAATAAGAGAGGAGGGTGGGCAAAAAATTAGAGGAGAGGAAGGAAGGAAGGAAGGGAGGAAGGAAGGCTGGAAGCAAAGGAGGGAGGAATGAGAAGGAGGAGGAGGAGGAAGTGATAGGAGTGTTAGCAGCCTGCGGAAAAGAAGAGGAGATTTTAAAGGTCTATATACTCCCGAGGGAGGCCATGAGTGACACTGAAACAACTGCCTCCCTCTCAGTTTCTCAGAATCCTTCTTTCACCTCCTCCTTTTAATTTTTTTCTTAATTTTCACCTTCTTTATAACCCTCCTGATACTCGTCTTCTCTCCCATCACCCTCCTTTGCTGTGTGTTAACCACTTCCTTTCTTTTCTTTCATCCCTTGTGTGCTCGTCCTTCAGCCCTTCATCAAAATACTGCACTCTGTATACGCCTCCAGTTAAGACGTACAGTAGTCTCTCAGTCACTTTGTTTTTTTTCTTTTCACAGCCACTCTGTCGCCTTCCATCGCAGTCTGTTGCTCACTTGTTCTCTGCTACTGTGCCAAATGAAAAATGCCCCTGTTGCTTTGTCCCTCCTTTACAAAAACACCTATTTTATCCCAGTGCACCCCCCTCCTGTCCTTTTCTTCCAACTCTGACTCACAAACGGCGACAGTAATGCGCCCTCTTGCATTCACCAACTCTGAAAAGACAAATTGACTCGACGACATTCGCAAACACACACACGCACACACACAGAGAAAACACAAATCCATAAATACGAGCGAGCGGCGTGTGGCCACCAAGCACTAAAAAGACCACTAAAATTATGAGTGCACAGAAATTACTGCAATCAGCGAGCAATTATGATGAATAAAAAAGGAATGATTATAATCTTAGAGGCTAAAAGCTTCTTTATTCCTTTCAGCAAGGCACTTCAGAAAAGAGGTACGAAAGCTGGAGAGAGACAGAGAGAGAAAGAGAGAGAGACAGAGAGCAAGTAGGGAAGAGAAAAGGAAAGGTGAGAGGGAGAAAAGAGAACAAGCTCCACGAAGATCGGCATAATTGAATAGCGTTGCACATTCAAGCTGATTTTATGTAAAACTATGTGACAAAATGTCCCCACTGCACTGGGCCCCTGCAGTGAAAATTTGGAAGGTATAACATGCAATCTTTGCTACAATGTGAGTCAGCAAACAGGATAAATTATCTAAAACTGAAAAACAGTCTGCAAGTAGCCTGAGATGACATGAGTTTAATTAGAGATTGTATTTTCATTTCCCAAAGTTCTGACTTTAACAATTGTGGACAAGTAAGATGATGGAAGAACTTTACGTACACATTGTTGTTTACACCATTTTCTTCCGTGTGCCTCCAATTGCGTTACAAACTAGAAGGGCACTCGGAGAACGCAGACCCCTCTGCTATTCCCTGTCTCGCAATATTGAAGAGATTCAAAATATTCACTTTGCAGCAAACTACTTTTATTCATGTAGCTGGTTAGCTTATTGCTGCCACTGTGCACTACTTAGGCTGGGCGTGCACGGGAAGCGAATTTGCGTTTCCTAGAATAGCGAAGGTATAACTCACCCTGATCTGCCTTACTCTGCCTCCGATTGGCTCATCCTGACAAACTTACCTAACCCTAACTAATTTCACTCCTGTTGCCGAAATCTACCCAACCCAACCAATGAAGGCGACGCTTAGCCAACCAGAGAAAGACGTTCATGCCTTTGTTTTCTGGAAATGAGCACCACTGGATGATCACACTGTTAGTTCTGTCAGAATTGTTAACACCGCTGATAGCACCATCCCAACCTGTGGATGCAAAACTCCCATCCTGTGATTTCCACCATGGTGACTGTGAGCCAACCCCTCATTGACACTGTTAGCTCTATCAACACTGTCGCCATTCAGTCCCTCCAGGATTTCACAAGCTTCTTTTGAGATTGTTGGGGCCTGAAATTTCTGATTTCACAATGCATGTTGTGATTTTTTAAAGAGTTTTTCTTTTTTTTTTTTTTTAAATAATTGTAGTGATAAGTGAACATTACAAAAACCGTGGCAACATCTAAAATTCAAAACTTACTGATATGAAGATTCAGTGTTTACAACAGAGTTAGAATCTATTTTTGATGGTGAGGGGGCAGGAACAGCTGATAGCCGATGATCAGCTGTTGCTCCTGTAGACACAATATGAAGGACCATCTCTGTGGGCTGCTCTCCTCCTGCTCTCCCTGCCCAGTAAGCACGAGCTAACACAACAGCAGCAGCTAACATCCGAGCTGTTAAGTAGTCCCAATCCCACACAGACACCAAAATGGCTCAAAATGGTTATTAAACTGGTTAATAACCATTAATAACCAACACAAGCCACCTCCATGTTTGCTTGTGATGTCCAAAGTGAGAGCCACGTGTAACCCTGGCTATGAATAATACAAATAATTTGTGTATATGCCCCATTAATAAGATTCCCTCCAACATTGAATGGGTTCTTTCTCGGCTCTTGCTACACTGTCTCAACAAATTTAATCAAAGTGAGGCCAGTAGTTTTTCTGTAATCATGCTGACAAACAAACACACAACGCGAGCTGAATACACGACCTTCTTGGCCGAGGTAACAAGCACTCCAGGTAAATGTTTGTTGTGGATGTTTAATATTAGCCATGGGTAAAGAAAAATGTTTTCAGTAATATTTTATATTAGTGTAGTGATCTCTGTGCCGTGTTTGAAGGCAGTTGCACCGATTTCTAGAGAACTCCAAAGACAAAGTGCTTGTTTAGAGTCCTTCATGATGTGTTTGACCTAATTCTAACAGAAAATACACTTAGAAAAAATACCGTAAAGCACTTTATCACAATTTGAAACAGCTACTGGTGATGCGGCCAGCGTTTCATTGTCCATTTTTTTGTTGAGTTTTTTTCTTTTCTCTGTGGAGGACATGAAGTTGCATTGAGCGTGGCTGCAGTACAAAGGAGTGCTATGACAGAAATTGTCTTAATGATCTAAGACATCAATGGTAAATGTCAGGATTTCAGTATCAGTCCCTTGCTAAAGCTGCATTGATCGACCTACAGACAAACCCTCCGGGGCTGATTGAAGATATTCTGTGTAAGTGCGTACAAGTGAGTGCGAGAGAGCGGTGGATTTTTCTTTTTAATGTTTAAAGAGCAATTTTAAAACAAAAGAAAAAAAAGAGGGCAAAGGATGTGAAGGATCAGAAATTATGTGCCAATCGAGGACGCATCGGATGATGACTTGGCTGACGAGAACAAGTGGGACAGCGGAAGAATCATAAATAATTTCAAGGCAGCTCCATCACTGTGCACTCAGTGTAATTAGCCTTCTGAGACCAGACAAGAGCCATCCAACCCACGGCTTTTTGGTTCGGGTACGTGACGGTTTTGAGCAGCCTGCGGAGAAACAAAACACACACGCACAAACACACATGACGCGAAGCAGGTCTGATGGGATCTTTAAAATCCCATTGCATGGCACGACTCTCTCCCATACACACACACACACACACACACACACACACACACACGTGCAAACACACACAAGCTCAAGCGCGGCGTGACCTTTTTGAATAAATCTGCCTATCAGTGCTCTCTGTGTTTGTGTGACAGATATCTTTGGATATGCAACACTTCACAACCTTATCTGTAGCCAGAGTTCCCCTTTCATTTTCTGACAGCTCTGTGTGAGAGTCCTTTCTCCCCATATGTCTCTACCCACTTAACAGATTAAAATGCACACACACACACACACACACACACACACACACACACACACACACACACACACACACACACATTTTGCTATTTGCTTCCCCAAATAACATGGAGGGTTGAGAGGGGTGGGGGTTGGGGCTGGGGGTGGGGGGGGAGTGAAATGGCATTGCTCTCTAAATGATCCAGAGCAAATGAGTTTATCTCAGAGACAGACAGCCCCCAAACCATTCAGGATCAAACTAGGTCATACTCAGAGAGAGAGAGAGAGAGAAAGAAAAGAGAGGGAGGCTGGAGGAGAAGAGAGGGAGAAAACACAAATGAGGAGGGAAAACACATAAAGAGGAAGAGATGGAAGAATAATAAGGAGAGAGAGAAAAGGAGGAGTTGAAGAGCAACCCCGGCTGAATTTATCTCCTCTCTTCAGTCTTCTCTCTCTGGTCCCCCTCTTGCCTCCTCTCTTCTGTCTGTGTAAACACAGTGAAGCTGACATTTCGAGTTGTCCCCTCTCTTAAAAGAGCTGTCACCTACCTCGTCAAATTACATCAAATCACTCGGAGGAGGAGGGGGGAAGGGGGAGAAGGAGACGAGGAGACGAGGGGAGTAAAGCAAGGTGCTTCAAAGGAGGTTTTTCAACGGGACCGAGAAGTGAGGACGTGCTCTGTATGGAGTGGAAAATCTGCTGTTTAAACTAACAACAGAGTGGATTGTTTCTTTGTGGCGGCACTTCAGTAGTTTAAAGAGATTAGGCCGCAGTGTGAGTACAGTACCATGTCAGAACTTTGCTGCACTTGTACTGGGAGTAACATTTGAAGATGTTTAAGTGATGCGACTTATTGTGATGACTAGATTAACTTCCAAGAAGGCCCCAGGGGTGACAGTGAGCTCAGGGCCCCTGTTGCCTCAACCACTCTACCTGCACACAATAGCATCCTAATTACATATTGTCGAGACATCAACTGCTATCCCTGTTGTCAAATGCTATGTGGGCCGGGTTTACTGCATGCCAATTAGCCTGTGGTAATTTAATTGAATGACATGACTTTTAAACACAATATCAACTGATAATGGCCTTAAAGGGATAGTTCGTATTTTTTGTCCAGCTTGAAAGAGAGCATAGAGCGTAATTCCCCATCAGAAATGGCTGCCTGACAACAAGGCAAAGTTGTGAGCATATTCTAAATGTAGCGTAGGGTTCCACCGCTGTTTTCGATAATGAAGTATGGCAGCTTTGACGAGAGCATAGACTGGAACCTGAAGCTGTTGATTGCTTCTCTCTGGAAAGGGCTGTTTGACAGCAAGGTAAAGTGACGAAAATATTCTCAATATAGCGCAGTCATTTATTTTTTTAAGTGTGGATAAAATATGCTTCGCTGCTCCTCCCATACACAGCAGTACATCACTTTGCATCTGTGGCAGTACTCCTGCGTGTATCTCCAAACTCAGTGTGCCGACTGCTGTCTACTGTAGGTAATACACTGACTTCGAATAAGGACCTCATGCAACCCACTTCAAATGATACGAAACATCGCTTTAAAAGTACATTTTTACCAAGCTACAATTTTGCTCAAAAAAAAAAAAAAAAAAAATAGATCATGTATCAGACCCACTGAAACTGATCCCTCAAGTCAAGCAAGAGTGTGAGAGAGTGTTTTATCGTCTTTTAGCTCATTGTTTGGTTATATGGCTCGAAACTTTACTGTTTTGGTTGTTGTTTTTGGCCTTTTTAGCAAAAAAATGCCAATTGGCCACCAACTTTGTTTTAGGGTGTGATGTGTTACAAGTCTATCAAATGAATGAAAAGAAAGATCTGTATTGCCCATGGTCATTCACTTTATGGTAACAACCAGGATTTGATAAGTGGAGGTTTTTCCTCTTGTTTCTGTAAAACACATTGAACACATTAAAGGCAACTGCACCCTGTTTAAGGCACTGTGCTATATTTTGTTTCATTCTGTATCTCACCCTTCCTCCAGCTTACTTTCTAAGCTGTGAATGTGCTGAACAAGCAGTTCCATCAATAAGATCTTAAAGTAAGTTTTAATAGATTTTAGGAGAGTTGGAAAGTACTGATGGAAGGAAGAGGGTGAAGGTAAAGCAGTGCATGTATTTAAAATAAATGAGAATTAGAGTTATTGAATTTCAGTCTCAGCTGTTGAAAAGATAAATTATTACCAGCCGCCTTAACGTGGTACTGCAGGATTAATGTACTGCAGGGGGTACAGGCTTATTGTTTTCACTTTTTATTAAAACCTCTGTGTATTTTCAATGTTATCTTGTATTTCTACTAACTGTTCCCACTTTTGATTTATTTTGAAGCTCAATTTCCACACATATTGCACCTACAGTGCCCCGGGCTGACTGAGGGAGGGAGATCTCTGGATTTTGTCTTCCGACATTTCTTGTGTTTTCTTTCCCTTATGTCCCAGGGATATTTATCTTTGTTTTCTTAGAGAGCTCAGGTTGGGTCAGGAACCACTGCTGTTATGAGCCTGTAAAAACACACTGAGGCATTGCATCTGATATTGGGCAGTGTAAATCTTTAAAAATGAGTGAAATCAGATAAAAGAAATTGAAAATCTGCACTGTTGTGCATGTTTACACTTTACAACAGCTAGCTCAAAGGTCACTTCGACAGAGTTCTTGTTTGGTTCAAAGTCTAAATTTTGAACTAAGTTCACAGTCCTGAAAAATGTAGCTGTTTATGATCAAGTAATGTTTTTTTATAAAGTAAATAAAATCCTGCGATCATCATTCACTTGCAGATATTAAGCAAGACGTTGGTTCCTCAACTCGGTACATCATTTCAAATTTGTTGCAGAAGTGGCTGACATTCAGACGCGTCTCCTCTAACCAAAACGTAAAATTTACATTAAAATGGTTTTATAAACTGGCTTCAGCAGTTCTGAGCTTCTTTTGTCTGCAGATGTTTGGTTGTGTGTTTTGTAAGTGTAGAGTAAGAGTAAGTGACACGTTCAAGATCATAAGTTGCAAACTCATGCGTCCAATTCATCGTTCACCAAAAATATGAGGATTAGCTGTGAATGCACAATACTGAAAATCTGACTATGTTAATACCACTTTAAGAACATTTGAGTTGAATAATTTATGGTTAAATTCGATCACCAGTTGATAACCGGTACCAAAATCTACAATCCATTGAAAACATGTGTCTCTAAGCTTATCATTTCCTTTTATCAATGCCGGCATGTTTTTCTAACATTTTTGTATGCAAAGCAATGACATAAAACCAATGCATCTATGTTGCTAAAAACTTCCAACAAGAAGGTCCAGAACATGTCTTCATTTCACGAAGAAAGATGACAACAGTGCTGCTTTCCATGTCTGTAAAATGATCATTCAAGTTAGGGTGTAATCACTTGTAATATGCTGAAACATCTCTTGATGCAACATAGGCTTAAATTCCAATATGCTGTGTATTTGACACTACACATGACTGCCACTGGTTCCCAATTGGGCAGCACGTCCGTGAGCAAGGGTACATATCCTGTTAGCACCACGCAGGCAGGGTTAGCAGATTTTTTTGGCTAAGAAAACCTAAATGAAAACAAGTCCTGTACAGATATTCTCTCACTTCATCCATTTTAAATGACAGACAGACTGTTGCTATACTGTGTTCAGACACAGAGACAATTAAACAGTTAAAACCTGTGTAGGCCTACTATTTTTCTACATAGAAAATTTCTTTAGGATTCAATAAGGGAACCAAGAAAGATTCGGACTGATAATCAGAATTGATAATGTCATTAATATCAATAAAATCTTATCAATTCCTGTCCCTAAATAATCTCATTTAATTACTATTCTAATTACTATTCAATTTTTGGAAGCTTTCTCTGTCTCTGCTGCAGAACCCAAATTTGATTTCCCCACGTAGGTTCACAGTGCTGATGAAACAGGATGCCAGTTGCCAAAACTGTCAGATGAATGACTGTGTATAACTTCATGCTTCCAAATTTCTGGGTTATTTCTACCAAATGAACAGAACTGCAAGTGTGAAATAACGTTGAGTTGCTACTTTATTCTAGCAAAATTAGCATATCAAAAAATTGCAGACTTGAAAATAAGTTTTAGCTTTTGTACTCTCAGTAGTCCAGGTTGAGTAATTTCTCATCCATGTCAGGTTGATAATGAAGAGATCAAGCCCCAGTCACACTGAATATCTGACTCTGCGTTTGCCAACTGCACATTCATCCACTCCTCTTTAGCTCTTTCACTCTGGCAGGTGTGAGAAAGAACTCTGGAGTCAATTTGGCACTCAATACCTGCTGGCTGAGCCGCACGGTTTAGAGGTTAAGCTACTGGGGGTAATACCTGCACGAAAATGTGAGAATGCAAAAGTGGGTTGTAATATTTGAAGGACTCGGGGTGCGCTCAATTTCAGCCTCGCCAGAAACTTGGAATGGCCTCGAGAGTGGAGGAGAGATCAGTCATATCAAGCGCTCCCTGGGTTATTTCAAGCGTTTGGAATATATTCAAGTGCTATTTTGCCCAGGTCTGCAGCCAAGGGAACACTTTTAATATTCAACCTACTTCACCGCTCAGTTCACTCACTCCTGCACACACACACCACATGTCACTTGAAGCCACTTCAAACACACTTCACGCTACAACTTCAAGTCCCACAGGCCCAAATCGGGGTCATGTTCTCCTGACAGCCAATCATCACGCCTCTGAGTGTGAAGATGTGACTGTGTGTGTGTGTGTGTGTGTGTGTGTGTGTGTGTGTATGTGACTCCCTATCGCTGGGACTCAGATCATGTTTATATGCATGTGTGTGTGTGAGAGAGAGAGAAATAAATAATAGAGCCAATCGTCGACAGCCAATCGTCAGTCATTCAGACAGCTATTTAGACACCTGGGTGCCCCGGCAATGCCATGGCAACAGCAGCTGTTACCAGGTAACTGTGCATAGGCAATGAGCTTGGGGTGTAGGCAAGAGCAGGGAGGCATTGTGGGGGAAGCAGAGGTCAAAAGAGGGGCTCACGTGCTCACACACAGGAGAGGATGGAAGGTCAAACATGCAGACAGGTGGCGTGTGAAGGTTGGAAGATTCAAATGCGTATCTGTGCACAAAACACACACACACACACACACGCACACACATAGAGTGTAGGCACAAACACACACATGCATAAACATGAAGACAACTACCTAAAAGCCCATAAAATACACAGATTAATGCAGAAGCTCAAGCATAAATGAGGAAAACACACTCACACACACACCGGAGAGACCCTGCAGCAGATACTCGGAAAGTTAGAGGACTAAACACAGCCACACACACACTGTGAGAATTACACCAACAAATTAAGAGCGAGCTCACAACCATAAAACATACATATTTGTACACATGCACTCAGTTGAGCTGGCACACTTACAGTTAATACACTGTACAACCATATGGCATACACACTCAGTGATTCACACAACCACAAACACATCTGTATACCCACACACACTGACTAATCTTCTCACCCTTTTAGATGGTCTGTTGCATTTAAACTGTCTGGGGACTGGGTATTACACTGATGGCTGCGACAGAGTGTGTGTGTGTGTGTGTGTGTGTGTGAGAGAGAGACACACACACACACACAGAGGGGCCATTAGAGAGAAGAGGACAGAGATACAGTGTGTGTTTGTGGGTGTGAGTGACATTGTAGGAGTTGACATGCACACGTGTAAACATCATGTCTAGATTTTTGGGTTGGTTGGCATGTTTTTTAAGATTATTTTTGGGGGTTTTGTTGCCTTTATTATAGTGCAGGAGATTGACGGGAAAGGGGGGAGAGAGGGGGGATGACAAAGGGCCGCAGGTTCGATCGAACCAGAGCTGCTGCAAAGGCCCATATGGAGCGCCCATATGGAGCGCATGGTCTACCATGTGAGCTCGAAGTTGCTCTGGGTGGCGTGGGCAGATCTGGGCTTTAACCTCTCTTCCACTAGCTTCTGTAACTCAGTGCAATCTCTCATTCAACATTCATTTCATATGAAAAGATGAAGTGTGTTCTTACGGTGTATTTTCCTGTGAGTCGAGCCTAACATGTCTCACCATATAACTGACTGGGAGTAGATCTTTTGGTGTTTTCTTTGCCATATTAACTTATAACCAGGGAGAACAGGAGGCGGGTACAGTCTAGTACTCCATACCAGTAAAAGGTTCATAGAGTTAAAGTTGAGAGACAATGAGCGACATTTTCATCCATTCAAATGATCCATCATCTGAGCTGGACAAATATTGTTGCTTTACTTTGTGTGTGTATGCAGCCTGCAGGGACTGTCAACTCTAAAAATTTTTTATATATATATATATATATATATATATATATATATATATATATAAGGTAAATGTAGTAGTATAATGTTTTCTCTGAAGCAGAAGCACAAGCACACAGTAAGTACGTAGTATTCCATTAAGCTGCATATTTTGAAGTGCTGTGGTGGCCTTTTGTAAGTTATTTTTGGGGACAGTGAGTAAAAATAGCAACATAATTCAATTTTTCATATCTAAACATTGTAATGAATTCTATAACTGTTTGGGTCCAGGTGTGTTGTTCAGGACCCAAAGGAGTGCAGTGTTTAGTGTGAAGTTGTTTGGAGTTTGGAGTTGTTTGTCTCGAGAAAGCTAGCAAAGGTTGTTGTAGCAAAACCACAAACCGAACAATTATAGTTCCTGGTCTGTACAGGCAGATTTTGAAGGGGAACTGTACTAGTTCTTTTAAATGATGTCATTGGTTGTCCTTCTGTGGGCCTGCCAGGTGTGGGCGCCCAGTGGAAATGTAATGATCCGTGTCACAATATGAGACTGTTTGTGTGGTCAATCTGATGATAGAAGGTTTCGGAAGTCAAAGTCAGCAAGCTACACTGTTGCATTTTTCCACTTGCCAGAAATCTTAGTGTTGTGAACGCTTTCATTTCTGGTGTTATATCGTTATTGCATTGCGTGGGAGATGTGAATCAACCTCTAATGAGATCAGCCACCAACATTATCCCTGCATGATCTAA
The DNA here is from genome assembly GCF_011397635.1 of Epinephelus fuscoguttatus. NCBI lineage: Eukaryota > Metazoa > Chordata > Actinopteri > Perciformes > Serranidae > Epinephelus > Epinephelus fuscoguttatus. Next base: position 12,687,842 of record NC_064768.1, on the reverse strand, counting down.
TCTGGCTATAATTTGTCTATTTCTCCTACTTGTTTGTCTTTCCGACATCTTCTCTTCTGCTTAAGAAACTCTTAATCCTCTTAAAAGTCCTGCTCCCTACTCCTTACAGTTTTCTACTTCAGGAGCTCTCTTAAGGACTAAGATGCTTTGTAAATGACTGAATCTAGTCTTAACTGTTAGGGGAAATTCTTAGAAAAGAATTTTTGTAGAATTTCAGCACTTGGAACAACTCTTTGTTTGTTGATACGGCTCCAGGTGTCTCCAACGTCCTGAACATGAACAGAACCAGGATCCTTGTGCACACATAAACACACTCATTCACCATTAATTAATTAAATATTTACTCATAAGGTGACTGAAAACATATGGAGGCGAAATACACCATGCACATACAGTCAAGTGAAGACTTTGTCTAGGTTTTCTGGTAGTGTATGTCTGCTTGGTATCGACACATGGCTGAAAAAAACTTCAATCGCCTTAAGTGATATTATAATATAGATTCGCCATTTATATCTTTTGCATCATCCCATTCACTTATCTAATGATTGAATGCCAGCAGCATTAAGATGGTAGGCAGTGTCAGCTGTATAGATACAGACTGTAAGAGATAAGACGCAGAATATTAAAGAAATAATGTGTGCCATTTTTAGTTCCCCTTTCATAATGTGTAATGTTTAAAGAGTTTTGACCTTTGGATCTATTTTTGTAAATGAATTCAAACTCAAAAATTCTTCATTATATGAGAGGCTTGTTGAATAATGTACTAATAATATGAGCGTGTGTTAATTTCTCATTTTACTGTGTTAATTAAGTAAGCCTAATGTGTGTGTGTGTGTGTGTGTGTGTGTGAGAGAGAAAGAGCAAGCTGAGTGTTACGCAGATGTGTTTGCCCAGTGTTGGTGTTTTCAGCTGCCTTTCCCTGTGAATGAATACGTTTGAATGACAGTTCACACCTCTGTGTGTGCTTGTTTTTTGTTTCTTGTGTATTTGTGGCCTTTCTGTCGCTATGATTAAAATTTGTGTGTTTGTGTTTGTGCGTCAGTCTTTTTGTCAGTGTGTGTGTTAGCTCCACTTCTTGTGACACTGTTCTCTGCTTGCGGGGAGCCGTATGCTTGCTGCCATCCACTGCCACACCGAATCACTCACACACACACTCACACACAAAGCCCAAGGCCCCCGTGGCCTCCCTGTCCTTGGAACCCTATCGGTCATCTGTCCCCTCGCTGCTGATCTACACACCTACACACACACAAACACTCACACTCTCTCTCTCTCTTTCACACACAAACACACAAAACAAATCCATGCATGCATACGACAACAAGGTAAATAAACACTCAGCCACAATCCAAAAATAGCACACATCATAATTCCACACACAAACATACAAACGCACACAGACACACATACACACACGCGCACAAATGCACGCAAAGGGCACAGAGATAACAGAAATATGAAAAGGGAAAGAAACAATGTGTGCACAAACATCAACACGCAGGGGATATATAAACACACACAGACACAGACACACAGACACACACACACACACACACACACAGACACACACACACACACACACGCACGCACATCAGCCTGTTGTATTCCAGATTTAATGCATCCTTATAAGACACAATCTGCTCTAAACCTCTGTAAGATGCTTAATTAATACTAATAAGCTTCATGTTATTATAAGAAAGACACACAAACACAACATCATCTTAGTATGATATATACAAATAAAGGTTTACTAGAACCATATACAGAGGAACTGTAAGTTTACATTAGCCTATCATTATTATTAATAGGACTAAATGAGCAGTGGGCTATTGATGCTTGGGACCTTAACCTTGCAGCATTGGCGGTGAAAGCATAAACGGTATAAATAGTGGTGGAGCTGTGAGGGAGTGAGAGGTGAATCTGACTCCTAGACTGTAGAAAGACCTCACAGACAACCTATCACTCAGGCAAGTTTTTTGTACCAAGCTGTAAACATGTTTATTTCTGCTGTGGAGGATTTACTCTATTTTGGAGCCAGCCTCAAGTGGCCATCAGAGGAACTGCAGTTTTTGGCACTTCACATTGGCTGAATTTGTCAGCTTTGGAAGTTGCTGCATGGGTGAAAGCAAATAAATCTGTCCATGCACTGTAAAATGTTTAAAAAAAAAAAAAAGAGACACACAAAAATTAAAATGTTATAAAATTAAATAAAAAGGAATTATTCATTTCCATATAATTTTTTGTCAAACCACAAGGAGCCACTGGAAAGGAGCTAAAGAGCAGCATGTGGCTCCAGAGCCAAAGGCTGCCTACCCCTGCCCTTGGACAACCCTTTTTGCTTCCTGGTAGAACCTTTTATAAAGGTTCCACTTGAAATCCTTTTAGAGGGTTCTTTTAAGAACCCAAAATAAAGGATTATACCTAGAGCCATCTGTGAAAGCTTCGGCCCAGAAGCTCCTTTGAAAGGGTCCTGTGTCTGAGGGTTATATAAAACAAAACAAAACAAAACAAAACAAAACTCCCAAGGGGTTCTACCAAGAACCCTTTTATATTCCAAGGGTTTCATCTAAAGCCCACCTAGGGGGGGGATCTAAAAATAATAATTAACTATAATACCCATAGATCTCTCACCCACTAGTCTTAGTTTAACATATTATCCCGGGGCCAGGAGACCCACGTCCAGCAGCCTTTGGCTTAATGGTCCAGCACAACTGACAGCACTCATGGTTTATACTCATGCTTTAAAGGAGTACGGATTGTGTGAAATCACTACTACAACAGTCTTTGCTGTTTCAATGGTGCAGTAGGGTTGGAGACCCAAAACTGGGCTTCGTTTGTCTTTGGGCACGGCAGTGCTGTTCTATTTCACAAGATGTGTAACAGTGCCCCCTATTTTATAACAGGTAAAACACAGATTGCCAGAATATCTTGACAATGGCCGGGAAGTGTTGTGTCATGACAAACGGAAAATCTCGTCAATTGCTGGGATAGAGTTGAACAACCCTTTCTTCAAAAAAGGGTTCTTCAGAAGCAAAATGGTTCTGGGTAGAACCTGAGAATCCTTTTCAAAGCCTTATTTCTGAGAGTGCAGAGCTAGGACTGTCAAAGTTTTTGTGACAAAGAGAAAGTTTATAGAATGAGGGCTGCAGGGGGAAACCAATTATCATTATTTACTTGTTCATTAAATTCAGAATATCTGCCCCTCTGGATATGTGACTGATGGTCTGAACTCCTTTCTTATCTATCATTTTTTCAGGGCAAATGATGCTGCAAACATATTCTTACCATCAGCAGGTTTGTGATTAACTTCAGCTCCCACTGAAATAATGACTGTTAAACCTCACTAAGCATACACTGCAGCCAAAGATGTTTCCCACAAAAAGTTAAAAGCTTCGTGCTGTTCGGAAAGACAGTGAAAGATGTGTGTTTGGCAGTGCCAGCTTTGGTTGCTATGCAGCAGCTGCCAGTAACACATTTAAAAAGACAGAAAGCCAAATCAACTGGAAGTGGTTTACATTATATTTGCAATCAAGTGGCAGGCTGCACTCTGACAAATCAAGTTGTCCATTAGCGTATCAGTGTATGGTATACACACACTGATACACAAACACAAGTGTTTTTTTCTTACTGATATAACATGAAATACTTGTTTCTGACTTGCTCACGTGTTCACTAAAATCTGAAACAACCAGCGCACAAAGGTATAACTAAAGATAACCATGGCAACAATGCTTCTGCCCGCTGCCCTGTTACCAGTTAATTCTCACTGGTGAAACAGACACCAGGAACTTTTCATTGATAATGACAATATGATTATTTTAACGAGCTTCGTTGTGAATTCTTTTCTTTTTTCAGGGCTGGAAACATTTAATGAGAGAGCAAAGTTGCCGTTCTGAGCTATCCCTGTTTCCAATTAAATTCCACATTTCCAAGGACAAAAAAGCACACTTAAAGCAGTCTGATGAAAAAAAGCCCTGTACGATTGAAGCATCAGCATTTATTTGAAGGATCTAACCACGAGATGAACTGACTACAGACACTTTAAAACAGTCGTTCACACTTTCTTTTGGATTGTGTCCTTATCTTGAGTGTCCTTATTGCTGAGTGCATATGTCTAACAATTGGGACCATTTTAAGTAGTGACTTTTTTCCCACCTCATTTAATATTTTTTAATAATGCTCAAGTAAATTCATCCAGTAATTAGATTTGCCTGCAGGGTTTCAATGTGGCAGCACTGCTTTCAGTGGTGAAATGTAACCAAGTACCTTTACTAGTACTGTATTTATAGGTCCAGTGTGGAGGGGCATCTATCAGCAGAAATGGTATATAATGTTCACAACCATGTTTTTCATTAGTTTATATTCACCTGAAAATAAGAATTGTTGTGCTTTTGTTACCAATCTACATGCAGAACAGGTTCTCTTTCATGGATTCTGTCATGTTGTTCTACAGTAGGCCAGAACAGACAAACCAAACACTGGCTCTACATATGGCTTTTTGCGTTTTCATGTCTGTCACTGTAGAAATCCTACAAGCAATCTGTTACTTCACCGCTAGATGCCACTGCAGTAAATCCTACACATTGGCACTTGAAGTACAACTTTGAGGTAGGCTACTTTTACTTTGCTTGGGTATTTTCATTTTATGCAACTTCATTGCATATCACAAAGAATGTGATACTTTTTTTCACCACTTTTTTGACAGCTTTAGTTACTTTCCAGATTGAGATTTTACATGCAAAACACATGAGAAGCTTTTAAAATATGATGCAGTGCTCAGCCTTTAAATTAAAAAGCAAACCTTCTGCTGGTGGTGTTACAAGGGTTAGATCCAGTGCTGCCACTGAGTTATGACAATGAGTAATGACCAAAAAAGTGTTTTGACATAACATTATGATATTACAGCAAAGTTGACTTTTGACCTTTTTTGTTATTAAATGTCATCACTTTATCATTTTTTCCTATTCGACATTTGTGTGAAATGTTGTGTATGAATTCTTGAGTAATGGCCAAAAACATGTTTTAAGAGGTCACAGTGGCCTTGATCTTGACCTTCAACCTTCAAATTATAACCAGTTCATCCTTGAGTTTAAGTGGACGTTTGTGCCAAATTTGAGGAAAGTCTCTCAAGGCAATTTTGACGAGAAAGAGCTGGGCACAAGGTCACAGTGACCTTAAATTTTGACCTTTAATATTCAATCAGTTTATCGCTGAGTCCAAGTAAACATTTGTGCCAGATGTGAAGAAATCCCCTCAAGGTGTTCTTGAGATATTACATTCAGGAGAATGAGAGGTATGCAAGTTCACAGTGACCTTTGGATTTTGACCACCAAAATCTAATCTGTTCATTGCAGAGTCCATCTGAAAGTTTGTGCTACATTTGAAGAAATCTGTTCAAGGCATTCTTGAGATAATGCATTCACAAGAATGGGACATACATTCAGACAGACGGACAATCCCAAGAAACACCTCAGTATAATCCTACAACATTGTATTATTTAGAGATATGATGCCATTGACAGGCCACCAAATTAAAGGCACAGTTTCTTAAAAGAAATTACAGATTTTTCTGGGTTGAAACATTGTTGAATATATTTGAAATACTGAAAGCACACAACTCAACAAAACGTATAACATAGGCCTAACTGTTTTTAGACATTTTAATGTGTAAATGATACATATTATATCTTTAAGTGTGTAATTTGAATACTTCTTTCAACACTGCCTGCTTTAAGAGAGAGAAAGGAGAGCAATAACATTTCTCTTTACAACACTTGAAATGACGAAGGAACTTGCAAATGACAAAGTAGTACAAAATGTAAACCAAACATTGGTGTTTCATTTTTACCTCTTTACTTAAGATTTAATCAAACCTTTTCCTTTCTTCAAAATGAACCAAAACACTGACAACGAGGAAGATCTTAGGTGTTATAATGAAGATAAATATAAAACAAAATTGAAATCATACTCGCTAAACTGAAAAAAAAATATCAGGTTTGAAGTGAACTCAAACAACATTACTAGACTCATAGAGTCTCCCTTTATCTTCTGTATGGTATATGGTATAGCACCATAAAACTGAGGAGTATATAAGATAAAATCAGCAGGGAAACACAACTCTAACACATGTCACTGCATTCTTGTCATGTCCCTGAATGTTTCCTCTGCAGACCGAACGTGAAGTTGTCCCAGCCTCATCTATTAGTTTTGTATATCAGGACACAGCACAGTATATCAATACTTACATAAAGTATGTCACGTCTGTGTGGCTATGTGTGTATATCTTCCTGCTGTAGATACCAAGGCTGCAGGTATTTGAAGTCACACTGTTAATAACTTGGTTCTGTAAATGGATTTTCTGTGTGTGCACAGGCAATGTCACTATGTTGGAACATAAATCTCACTTGATGTATATAATGCCACTAAGTGTGGAAGACAGCACTGACTCACAAACATGCGAATTTATACTTAGTGCATGTTTTAGCTGCGTGCTTTAGGATCCACAGCTTGTTTGTACATGACAGGTATGCAGGTATTTGCCTCCTTAAACAAAATACCAACACAGCAGCTGTCTTGGCTTCGGTGTGTGTTTGTGTGTTTGTCTGGAAGTGATGTGTTGCAACCCCAACAGCTAGCAATGAACTTTTTGACCTCAGACAATATCCTTCCTTGACTCAGTGCTCCTGGGTGAAAACACACACATAAAAGTCACATACACACACCGCAGGGCTTACAGCTGATTTTTCTTCTGTGGCTTTCGGCACCAAGGCAACCATTTTCTCATTCTGTACACTTCCTACACACTCATCCATCACTTCGCACCTCTGTTAAAGACTCCTCATCCTAAGTCTTTTTCTTCTCTTTCGCTTTCCCTGACCTCATTTCCTCCCTTTATCCCACCCTCTCCTCCGCCTCCTCTACACCTCCTCTCCCTCCTCCTCCTCCTCTTTTATATGTATGCTCCTTGTTTTTCTCCTTTGTCATCCATTTCTCTCCCTCCCTCATTATCTCTTTCCTCTCCCTTTTTAGCATTTCCTCCAACCCCTGTAGCCTCCTCTCCATCATCACCTATCTCCACTCTTCTCTAAGTGAAACACTTTCACTGTTGATAAAGAAATTATGTATTAAAGAGTGATGGAAACCCATTACTCAGATAAATAATTATGCAGGCCGGGTATTGTTGTTCTGATGAATGGCTCTGTGTCAGCTGAAAATTGGCTCTGGACGCTGCAAAATGTCATCTGCAAAATATCTGTCCATCACTGAATCTCAGAAATGTCTGTACTTGCTGCCTTTCTGCTGATGTGTTTATATGTCTATTACTGGTTTTTATTGCCAAGCACATTTATTTGTTTTTCCTGTCCTGATAAAAGCATGAAGCATGGCCACTATTAGCTGGCATTAAGGAACAATAACAACGTGAATACAACAAATCTTCCTGAAAGGGTTCCAGTTTCAACTGGAAGTGGTTCTTAATTTATCTTTTTCCACAAAAATGTGTTCGTCAGCTAAATGGAAACATGCAGAAACTTGCTGTAGCTTCTAAAGGAGACACAAACTCCAGTGAAACCTGAGCAAGGAGGAGATAGAAAGACAGGGGGGAAAGTTGCGGAAGAAGAAAGCAGAAAGAGATTACCAAAGAGGGATCAAGAGACAAGACAGGGGTAGAGGAAAGCCTGTACTCTTCAATACTTAAAAGAAAGTAAAGTATTAAGTGTGAGCTTTGGAAGAAGAAAGGGAGGAGAAGGGGGAATAGGAAATAGACAAAAAACAAGAGAGAGAGAGAAAGGAAAAGAAAGAAAGAAAAGAGAGGAGCAGAGGGAGATGAACTCTTCCCTTGGAGCTCTTAAGCTCTTGTTGTGTACTGTGATGAGCGATAGTGTTTGCAGGGTTAACAGCCCGAAGCCCTGGGAGAGAGGGAATACACAACACACACACAAATCTAAAGGGAGGGGGGTGAGGGTGGAGTGATTGTACACACAGACCAGAGAGGGATGAGGGCAGCAGAGAAGGCTACGACCCCAGAGAACACCTAATGGGGAGAGAGAAGTGCGTTGTGGGAAAATGGGAGAGATGAAGGGAAAGGGATGGTGGAGAGACAGTAAGGGAGGGAAAAGTGTTGACCAGAAAGTGGAAGGTTTGCAGCAAAGCTACCTACCAAACATAGATTAACAGACTGGTCAGTTCATTTTAAAAGGAATCACCGCTAAATTTGTCCACAGAGAAATATGTTTGACTGGTTTTGCATCCAGATTTGCTTTGACACACTAATTTGTGTCACTGACCAAACTGTGTTGCCAATACTGAACAGGAAGCTATCATGTTATCTGTGTTGCATCATTTTCTGTTCCCTGCCAGTGTTTAAACTTCATCACAAAAAGGAGCCGTTACAAAATTCCTTCTTCATGCCGCCTTTGCATTTTTACACAGAACCAAATAACGGTGGTGTCATGCCATGCACATTGTGGAATCAAAAGAGGCATGACGGTTGTGACAGCACTGGCCTCTTGTCTGACATATAACATACATACTAGCAAACAATGGCATAATTTGACAATAACAATCACTTACCATCCCTGTTGCATGGCGGCTCCCGGGCCTCTATGTCTCCCTGCTTTGCAGACATTTTTGGCTCCTGTTCTTCAAGTTAGCTGTTAACTGCTAACACCTACTTTTTAAACCTCCAGGCAGGTTGTCAAAACGTCACACTCCTGCTGCCCATGATCCTGTCTTACTGGCTGTCCCAGTTATATAGATGTTGTTTTGACGCTGTTACGACCTCTGATGCCATCTTAAAGGCGAGACAACTCTTTCCCTACATTCCGCGATTGTACCTTTTATACAGAAAGACTAGGCAACATCATGCCATGAAATTCCTGCCTTGAAGAGGCAGTGTAAAAGGGGTGAATGAAGAAGTCAGTGGTACAAGTATATAGACCAAATAAGAATGTGTGTTTACAATAACTTCCTGGTTAAAAAACCCTGCATCATATACATAATATGAAATTGTGCTTAGCAAATGCTGCCTCAACTGGTTAGCTTTTAGCCAACTATAGGAGGCCCCACCATATTTAGAATATTTTCACCACTGTCAGACAGCCCTTTAAAATAGGTACTAATGCCACCAGACTCCACTACAAAAACAGTAACTTAACTAAGTGGAACACTGAGTTGCTGGTCTACTGCTGCCTCAATGGTTAGTGTGTAAGGTGAAGCGGAGAATTCGAAAAAGAGCTTACACCTAAACTGATTTTTTTAGGTGGCTAAAATATGTTTTGCTCTTGCCCCCATCCACAGCAGTACAGTGCTTAGCTTCCATACTGGTAGATTTTGTTTATCAAAGATGCTAGCAAAGCAACCAAGCATATAAAGCAAGCACAGCAGAAACCTCAGATAGGTTGGTACCATGTTTAACTATATGTCTTTAAGCGTCATAGTTACGGCTGAAAATTACCAAAAGTGGTTGTTGCTGTTGTTGTTAGCGCAACCTCACAGTGTTAGCACTGTCAACACAGTCACCTTTGAGGCGCCAGCGCAGCCACTTTCATGTTGAGAGCTGTGTGCAGACAACCTCTGATCCAAGATTCACTCTGAATACCATATAAAGCTCCTTTAAAAGATTATAATATGTTATTGTTGTGTTTAAAGCTTGTTCCTTTTGTCCCCGGAAACTTCTGCCACCAAAAAGCCCCCCTCTGAACTCTGTTTAAATGATCTATAGTGCATGGTCTTAAGTGCATGACACAAGTGCAGTTAGGGTGTGTTCAACTCCTCTATTGCTAGTTAAACAACGTATCATCTAGGCGCAAGGCAAGGTGCAAAGGCTAAATGGGTTGTAATTAGTTCCTTAATTAATCATAGGCGTGCTCGGGGCATAACATGAATTCAACCAATCGGTGTGTTATTTCCACTTTAAAAGTCAGGTGCACATAGTTTTTGGCTAGGTGTAATGCAATAAGAGCAGTAATGTCACTGCAACAAATTTTGTTGGACATTTAAGCAGCAAAACTAAAAACTGTAGTTATTAACTTGATAGAGGTGACAGAACTAAACTTTAAGCTTCTGAAATGATCAATTAAGTTATGCTGCTCCTTATGCATAAATGTGCCCTTAAAACAGCAGGAAAATACTGCGACATTGACTTTAGACCAGGTATTTGTTGGTCAATGATGCAATTGCTTTTTGCTGCCTCAAAATATCAGTACACCAATGTTGAGCATGACCACACCTTGTGACCTACACACCTTTGGGCACACAGATGGGTGCAACAACTTGGAAGCTGGGCGTGAATATTTCAGTCTGAAACTAGCAATGACAGTTGCGCTGGGCTGTGTGCGTGTGTGTGTGCCAGGTGTAAGATAGGGCCCCCAATCCTTTAAACAGCCCTTTGAAAAAGTAACGACTGACCAAAATGTCCAAACTTTCCGAAAAGTTATCCCTGTGAAGGTCTAGCCCACAACTCCTGGTCCTTACAGAGAAATATTTAAAAGAGCACACACAGTTGGAGGCCACACATATTTACTCTTTTCCTTCTTTATAGGGATTTCAAAAATATTTAGCACTTTGACCACATGTTGTGTTTATGCCAGTAAATCAGAAGAAATGGACACAGATGAAGTGAAGTGTGTGTGTTGTAGGTGTTTACATGATTGTAGGAGAAAAGCCAACTTTCCTCTGCCATTAAACAAAAGCTTTAAAGAACATCCGACTTGGCTATGAAATGTGTTCAAAGCCATAGTCAGTGAACATGAAAACAGGAAGAGGAAATTGATTTTAACAAGTTGTATGTTCTCAGTCTGTGAGCACACAGGGGGGTGCAGTTACAGCCAGAATGACAAACACACTGATGCAAATCCAAAATCAATCCTGAGTCTGAAAATGCTGGCAAGGAAGATCCATTAAGTGCAGCATCTCATGTTGCTGATCAGTGAATGAAACATAAAAAAAGAAAAACAGGCAAGAAACCAGCTCGCTGGCCATTTTGTTTCTTCTTTTCTACCATTTCCAAAGCCTTTTTAAAGTCATGTCAAGTGTTTAATGCGCACTGCAATGAAGCGCATCTGTAAAAGCACATCTTGCTCTGAGCTTGAAGATTCAGCAAATTACACCCGTCTTTAACTGCATGTGTAAAACAACGTTCTCTTTGTAGTAATTGTTTACCTGCAACAGCTGTGGAATACTAACGACCTGATTGTGTGGAAAGAGAGTGTTAATGGCAGGGTTTTTTATTTATTCATCCTGCAGGGATTAGCTTTGAGCTTACATTTTCTACGAGCTTCCACTTGAAGAGATAGACCAGAAAATAAGGAAACCAAGAGACCAAAACAGACTATAAAATATAAGAGGAGAGAAAAACATCAGCAGTTGGGTTGTTGGCAAAATATTTTTGCACATACAAGAAATTCAACTTGGTGGTTTCTCTCCCTGTAGGTTCCCACTCCACAGGAATCAATACAAAATTACACACCACAGTTGGAAACTGAGGAAATGCACTGGTGGGAAACTATGAAAGACAGGGGAGGAGAAAATTAATAACAGTGAGGGCAATAAAGAAGACAATGCACTTAGAATCCAGTGTAAACCTGTGAAACGTGCCAAATACAAGTGGCAGTACACTGAAGGGAATTGAACTGAGGAATAAAAGACAGCAAATATGCTTGTAGGTTTGTAACTGACATTTCTTGGTGGTTCATATTGTTGTGTGATCATACCATCAGCTACAACCTTCATTATGAGACAAAGTTGACACTTTTTTTTCCTGAGAAAAATAATAGTTAGGAACTCGGGAATTTGTAGCATGTGTATGCTTTTGTGTTTATGTGTTCACCTACTCATGGCAATTGTATGTATAGTGGTAAACACACATTCTCCAAACCCTGTAACACTTCCACACACCTGTTGTAGCTGAATACAAAATTCTGACCTTGAAATGCTGATAATATAGTCACAGAACTAGATCAACTCTTTAGCTGCAGTGGCTTCTTCCGCTTACATTTCATGCTAAATTAGTAGCTTATAGTTCAGCTGTGTTCCACAAATATTCATGTTAAATAAGTGACATGAAAAATCTGCAAGTGTGAACAATAAATGTTGGTCAACAGGTGGCTTAAACAGACCATTCAAACTAGTTTTCAAAGACACTGGAGGAACTGTATGAAAATTTTTTATGTCTTGTGTTTTTTTTGTTCAGTGGGCAATTGTTTTGGGGGAAGAGCAGTAATCACAAATCATTTTTGTTAATACTGACAGTCAGACATCTGATGCCATACATAACAGGCCTGAGCATTATCTTATCTAATTCATATTATCCTTAATCAAAACTATTCAAAGGCAGCCTGCTTATCATGCCAGACTGGCCCGCCAATCACTTCTGTTTAAGAATAAATGGAATTTAAAACCCTAAGAATAACAATATGAAAATATGCTAATAAAGAACATTTTGCCACAATAAACACTTCAAACCAGCAGAGTGCTCCTGTGCACCTGGCCTGATTGCCTCTGTACCCCTCCAGCCAGTGGGTTTCAAAGGCATATTTTATTTTTAAAAAAAATCACCAAAATTAAACCATTTACCATAGCTTAGTCTGAGTGGGTGGAAGTTCGCTGCAAAGATCAGCCTCTCATTGGGCGAAACGAGCCACCCGCTGAAGTCCCGCCCTACCGCCTCCGGTTGCAGTTTTCAACATGTCCTTTACTAACTTTTGCGGTGTTTGATCTTGCGGGGATGTAGCCATTTTTCTGCCATGGTTCGCGTCCTGTAGGCGATATTTTTGTAGGCGTGTTACACCAAAACCTGTTTCCCCCCGGCAATATTTTTGCAAGCGCACCGTTGCTGTGGCACCGCCCAGAACGATTGTGATTGGTTGAAAGAAATACAAGCAGCCGGGGTGTTTTTTTCTCCAATCTTAAAGTGAGAGTTGGCCCAGCCAGACCTTTCTTTTCTTGAGAAAGGTCTGGTGAGCGAGACTAACTATAGCTAGAAACTGATATCCAATTTTCAAATTTTGTGGTGGTCCTTGAAAGCATCATGTCTGATGAATACATCCATTAAAAAGATACAACTAAATCTAAGCTTCAAATATGCAATACTCAGGGCCAACCATAAAGGGGTGGGGATCCTTGGAGGCCTGAATATAAGCAAGAAAAACAACATTTTATTTTGAACCAAATAAATATATTAATGAAATACATAAAAAAAAAAGTCTTTTTTGGGTAAGCAACCATTGAGGAAAAAAAAGGATGGGCTGTCAGCCCCATGATCTGAGTAATTTACTGATCTATTCCGGGAAAGAAAGAGCATACCCAAATAAAACCATTGAATTCTGTGTTCATCAGCACAACTGGGATAGCCTGGAAATCCAGACCCAAATCTAGAAAGATTTAGGGTCTGGCTATGAGTAATGAAAATGGCCCAACTCGAGGGGCGGCACCAAGCATGCATTTGAAAATATCACTGCACGCAATTGGATAACACTACGACCAATCAGAACAATACATGGGGTGACATATCCAGAGCTTAGCTACCAGCAGAGCTAACTGGTAGATTAGACTCTTGCCGTATCCGGTCGGCAAAACAGCAAAAATGTCCTTCTTGCGTCTTCTGTTCCTCTTTTAGAGAAAAAAACAAGTCTAACTCGTTCATTGTAGCGGCCAAAGCCATTTACAGTTCAGCTGTAGCGCTGTCGCCATCTGTCGCCATCTGTTTAGCTCGCCTCTGGCTTGCCTATATCAGATACACTGATGTGATTGGTGCAGCTCGGCTCCAACAGCATGGGTAATGAGCATCATTACTGATTGCCAGAGTGACTTGCTGAACAAATTCAAATTGTGCTCTCGCGAGAACTCTGGATTTCCAGGGTACAACTGGGAAGCCATAAACAACTCGGCTGAGACCAACATTCACCTGAAAAAAACTGAATGAAAAATCTACTGAACTGCAGGCTGTTTACACAGAGCAGACAGGAGAGGACAGGAGAGATTATAAGTAGATGCTGTAAAAATGTAAATAATAAATGCAAATTGCAATGTAGTGAAGCAAAAGTTTTGAAAATACAGTTGTGTTGTGTCAACTGTATATACATAATGAGACATCCTTAGCTTCTCGAAAGTTTTGTCCCCCAAACAATATAGTTGAAAAGCCCTGCCTTACATTCTTATCTTTTTCCTATTAATGGTGAAAATATTTGTAGCAACCCAGCACTATTTTAAACTGTGTATTGGAAGGAGGGTGTTGCAAGAAGATTTTAAGTCAAATGAGGGTCTAAAGAAAATAATGACACTGGGGATGGTTCTGCTTTTGTAGAAATTAAAGTAAGATTTCATTCCCCCTTTCACCCCCGATAATTTTTAAACAGTCCCTAACAACAGTTTTACTTCAAACATTAGCACATATTGAGAATAGCACTGTATGTGATGTATTGCCCGGAAATAATTTCACAATTCATGTGAAAACCTTCAAAGGTAATTAGAGCTACACAATGTTTTTTATCCTAACACATATATTTACATACAGTAAATAACAGAGTTAATAATGGCATTACTGTACATAACTATGCAAATACACACCTACATCCTACTGGCATGCACCCAGTGAACCACGCAGCAGCAACACACACAGACACATAGCCATGCAAGAGTTGTCTGTAAAATAGAAACTCAACAAAGGCTAGTTACACTAATCACTTCCCTGGGGAAAAATACAGAAAAGGACTAAATATGCTTTCTCTCTATTTCATGCACACACACACACACACACACACACACACACACACAGAGCTGCAGCCATGTATGCTAGCGTATTGGCACACCAATCAACACCCCAACACATCCCCAATCCCCAGCTAATCAACGTGTTTCTAAGGAGGAATGGAAGAGGAACGGCTAATGAATAGCCACAGAAAACTAAATTTAACGGTTGGTGGGGTCCAGCAGAGGGAAAAAAAAAAATGTTGGGACTCGGACGAACTTTTGTGTAATTGAGATTAAAAATGCTCCATTTTCCCAATTGATGACCATGTAATTATCACGTTACGACGTATTAGCGATGGCTTGGTTTGGTCACGGAACATTTCATCCACACGGGAAATAATTCCACTTGTTAATTACAGTGAAAAGGGGGTGAAATGAAAAACTGGAGATAGAGCACAGAATCTCTGCACTGAATTTACAAAATATATGAAGACATAAATACAGAGAATGCACTCCAGTGTTTCTTTGTGCAGTGGGACTTTGTTATAGTCCCGGTGCAGCTGACCTTGTGCTGGTGCTCTGCTTTGGGATTACTTACTTACTATATGTATAATTTTGAGCAACTAAACCTTTATTTGTTGAATATGACCATTAGATTTTCTAGAGTTACAAATCTTTCCACAATCAATCTATAAAATGCTTCTAACATACTACTCCTGGTGAACCTGCTGCAACTACAACTAAAGGTACCTATTGGCTGTTGGCTATGTTCCACTGCAATACAAACATTTTTTATACAGCTTTGTGCAGTGAAAAGACAGCATGCATGTAAACAGACCCAACAAATACTCATATTTAAGAGACTGTTCATCTTAGGGCTGACACCTTCTGGTCGCTAAATCAACTTGTTTTTCACTGTGCTCCTGTCCGACTAGCTCTCATTGGTTGGACAATTGCTGGTGTTACTTTTATAAGGCTGTCTGTCCACCAAAGATGATAACTGTACATTCATACCAACATCGACCAGAGCTTCCAAAGCAGCGAAAGTCATTTGTTTTCAATGAGAGCCCGGCGACTTGGGCGACTTGGGCGACCTGGTCATCAGTCGTGCATCTTGGGCGACCAAAGCGACTGGAGCTGCTCGTTTAACTTTATGGTAATGAGCTCTGACGCGGTTCAGCGGCAACCAACCGGAATGCTGACGTGCTTCGATGAAGCAGGTCCCAGAGAACAAGCCATTTAAGTTTGGTTCCTACAGCACACTTGTTCCGACAACGGATATCGAGAAGTTTATTACATGCATTCGCACCCACTCAGTCTTTTATAATGTGTCACTGTTCAGTTACAGAGACCAAAATAAAAAGAATGAGGCTTGGGACCACGTCGCGGAGGTAGTTGGTTGGTCTGCTGAGTCTTAAAGTGTGTTATGTTAGTAATAGAGGAGAGAACTGTAGGCTAATGTTGCAACATAGCATGCAAGCCTTCCTTGCTTGGTTTGAATGGGATGATGTTTTCTGTTTTCATTGACCAAACATAACTTTGTGTAGGCCAACTATGAGCTTTTTGACTGGACAACAGCAAGCAGCAACTATGCTGCTTTCAAGCCAGTAGTCCACTTTGTGGCTTCTTTAAATTGACAAGCACGATCTAACGTTCAATGATTCACATAATGAGTGACAAGAGCGACCAAAGCTGCCACAAATATTTTTGACAGTCGTGCTTCTTGGGCATCCGAGACAGACTTTGTCTCTTTGGAAGCTTCTGGTGTGAACATACAGTTAGTAATATCTACGGCAGTAAAAAAAAATGTCGGCACAAGGAAGAGCAGAGTGAGAGGGAAGGCTGAAGCATGCAAGAAGAGAGGGGTCCATGTCATTGGTTCGACAGCCTGTTGGTTCGACACCCCATTAGTCCGACTGCAGTGTCAATTTCTCCTTCACTGTTGTTGTTAATCAGCAATGTGTCTGTTGGGCTTTGTGGTATTTGTCCAGCCCCTCCACCACTGTGACTGGGTGGCTAGGTAAAAAGCGATGATGTTGAGTCAATTTTTTTTTTACCCAAAGTTGAGTATTTTACAACTCTTGGTGACCAGTAATAACGCCAATGTGCAGTGTTCCGCGCAGAAAAGATGCTCAGCACCTGTTTGTGGTATTTGCAGCATAGTCTAAATACAAGGCTCTTCCATTGCACAGAGTTAAAAAAATAAAACAATACAATGACCTCAGGCAGAAAACACTTTGGTGGACACATAGCACTGACAGGTAAAAAGCACTGTGTCTCTCTCAAGATAACATGGAGATTCTTTTGCCCCATCGACCAATCAGTTGGTTAAAGAGTAGGTAGAACTTCAGTCGACGAAGATTTTCCTTGGTTTACTTCAGCCCTAGCTCTGCTTCACAGCAGTTCTTACGGTAGGCCATTACTGATTTAGCAAGTAGATTTTTTTTAGTTAAAGGTGTCTTGTGAAGTTTTCTTGTAAACAAGTAAAATGTCTGTTTACATTCAGTGTTTCTCACCAAAACACATGGTATCCCTGAGGTCATACAAATGTGTTGATTGAATTTCCTTCCTCACAAAACACTTGCAAAACAGTTGTTTTTGATTTATTTATTTTGAAACCTCAGGTGTCTACATACATGTTTACTGGCTTGCGGTTATCTTCTTCTCTGCATTTGCTTGAACATTTCTGCATTTCTTCGCATATTACCACCACCTGATCAGTGAAATATTGCGAAACTATTATCATGTCACTTGTGTCCACAAAAAACCCCCCAAAAAAACAAGGACCCACTTACAAAGACATTGCTCCGAGTCAGCACAAATGTTTCCAACTCTCTTGCCTTTCTGTCCCCTGTTCTATCAAATCAGACTGCTTTTCTCTCCATAAATAACAGCCCATTGGATTACATTTAATAACGATCCCTCAGTGTCTCATGTCATGTCTGAAAGTTCTGTTTCAGAGGGAAATACATTACATTAAGAAATAATGTCACGGGACCTTTAAAAGAAACCAAGTTAGCATGTTCTTCGGAGACAGGATGTGAACCCTCAACGCACTATACACTCATCCATCTTCCCTGCCTTAGCTCCTAGGACTTTTTACTGCATTATACGTAAGTCTGGCTACTTCCTGTTTTGCTAATGAATGTAAATAATGTAAAGATGCCGTCATTTGTCAAAGAGAGCAGGGAGGAAATTACCTTAAGAGGTTCTCCCCTCTCAGGAAAATATAAACGGGCTTGTTTTCAGCCATTTGAACAAATGATGAATGCTGTCATTTCTCTGGAGAGTACAATATCACAGAACACAAAAAGTCCATTTCCACCTCAGTTCTCAGTCTGGCTCTCTCATTTTCCATCTCTGTATCTCAGTCCTATTACCCTTTATCTTCTCTTTCCCCTCTCTCTCCATCGTCCTCTCTAACTAACTATTTATCATGCAGAGAGAACAAGCAGAGTTGCTCTGTAATATCTGGATTCCACCACCTCTGTTTTTCATATCTATTACTCTCTGTCTGTCTCTGCATCACGCTCCCTGCTACTACAGCGCCAGAAGTGGCGCTCGCTAATGTCTGTAAATGAGAGAGAGCAACAGGCTTTATTATAGCTGAATGAAAAGCAGCGCAGTGGAGCTGAGCGTGTTGTACACACACACACATACACACACACATCCCACACAGCCACATCACACAGGCTTGTACATACAGAGCGACATGCCCCACCTCACACACACACACACACACACACACACACACACACACACACACACACTGACACACACACGCTGAGAGAGCTCGAGTATAAACAGAAGCAGTCCATTAGTCATACTCAGAGCACATTAGAAGCAATATTGTAATCAGCTGGGAAGCAGAAGCACATACAGACCACACATCTGAAAAGTCACACAGTGGGACTGTAAGAGGAAACTATGAATATGTAACTGGAATCGGAAATATTAAGGATATATGAGTGGAAAACAAGACAGTTTAATGAAGAACACTGTTTTTATTGAAGTAGAATACATAAGAAAGTACAGACACTAAGACACTAAGAGCACTGGGATCTACAGCATATCTGTAGGGAATAAAGGCAAATACACCAACGCATATGAATATGAAACTGGAATATACCACTGACATATGACTATAACACTGTATGATATAAGTATGATAGGACTGTGGGAAGAAATTGGAAAACTAACATAAAGTTTTCGGCTAAGTCTCATCTGAGATTCATGGTGAGATTAATATATTAATAATTAATTAATATTAATATTGGCAGAAATGGAATATAATACAATAAGTATGTTTTCTTTAGTTTATAATCGCCTGAAAATTTGAATTGGTGTGTTTTCATTACCTCAGAAAGAGCCATTTATATCTACATAGGTTGCAGGTCCTTGTCAAAGGAGATGACCATGTTGTACCGCCATGTTTCTACAGTAGCCCAGAATGGACAAACCAAACACTGGCTCTAGATAATGCTTTCTTCAGTGTTTTTACCAGTTAAAATCACCTGGTACAAGAGACCTCTGCAGATGTAATTTTTTTGTAAGAAGGCAGCATAAACACACACTACAAATGAGTGAGCACAAAATCTAGTTAATGCCAAAACAAACAAACAAACAAACAAACAAACAAACACAGTTGTAATACATAAATATGTACAAAGCTCTAAAATGAGTTCAGTGAAAATTTGAGAAGCAACACCCTGAACAAGAGTGCTCTTTTCCTAATCCTTAAAAATTGACTTAAATCCCCCAAATCAATCACTTCTGAAAATTTGAGAATTATTACTGGAGTAAGGGGCAGCGAATTTATTAGCTTTTTTGTCTAGTTATGTCCAAAGGCTGGGAACCAAAATATGTAGAATATTGTGAGAGTGCAGGCCATATTAATTATCATTTTACACATGCATGCACACAGATAAGAAGGAACCAGTCAGAACTATTTGACCAGAAACAAGCCCAAGTCAGCTAACTCTAAGATTGAAAAGCTATCATTGACTCACATCAGACCCTGGTCTCCTGCATGAAAGTCCTATGCTTCACCAATTTATCCATCACATCTTTCTCCCTATATGACTCTGTCCGGAGATTTGTCAGTTTTTTCTCATAAATGTTCCACTTCAATCTAATCTAATCTTAATATCTGAGATTAAAGTGGAATCTCGATCGATCTCTTTGCCCTTATCCTAACCACCTCTGGCCTTGACACATTAATGTGATGAGTACCAGCCAATCACAACATGCACTGGAATCAATGATAACATGTCGTGGGGATGGGTGTAAATAGCTAAATAGCTGCAGTGTGACTATGCTCACATGGGTGCATTAAGTGTGTCTCTGATTTCAGAAATGTAACAACCCTGAACAATGTCGGTCAGGAATACATCATAGATGAACACAGAATACTTGATCTTGCAGAAAAGATGCTGAAAGAAGCTGAAAGTGAATGTGCAAGAGCACAAAGTGAAACAGACTACAAAATGGGAGCACAGCAGCACATTCTGCACAACCTGCAGCTGCAAATTACAACACAATATGAGTGGAACCACAGGAAAGGCAAGACAAATGAACAACTGGACTCTCTCCCAAAACGCAGCACCGAAATCCCTCTAAATCATTTTAACACCCATGAGAAGCTCTTTTTACTTGCTTAGGTAACATCACACAGAGGCAGTTCGCCACAGCAGAAGGAGAGCAGGTCCTGCCTCAAGCCCTTGGCAGCTCAAATCTCATGTTGCAGGAGGCAGACAGTAATTAGCTCTTCAACTTCAGAAGACAACACTTAGCCAGCCAGACAGCCCCAGCCTGCTTAAAGGAGCGGAAAAGAGTGGTGCATTGACACGATTTAGGTGCATTCAGACAACAGGCATACACACACCCACACATGCATATGAATGCACACACGGTTACACAATGACACACAGTGTGCAGGTGGTGACACAGCTGTAAAAACTAGAGAGGCTTTAGGAAAATCAAGCCCTGATTGTGCAGTGTGTGTGTGTGTGTGTGTGTGTGTGTGTGTGTGTGTGTGTTCTCTAAATGCAGCTACCAGCTTGTTTGATGTTTTCTTGACCAGTTGCATTGCACCATAGTTGGTATTAATGAGCGACTTGATGAGCCCTTACCAGCTTAGTGCCACAGTGTGAGTGTGTGTGTGTGTGTGTGTGTGTGTGTGTGTCATCAAGGCTTGGATGATGTTAATGGGGGGTAATGATACGCACTGTAATTGTTATAGTGCCTAACCTAGCATGAAGGGAGGCATCTTCTCTGAAGTCTATACTCTACTCCCTCAACACGCACGCACGCACGCACGCACGCACGCACGCACACACACACACACACACACACACACACACACACACACACACATACACCAAGTCACTGATGAGCCATCACAACAGTCACACATAACACACAAACAAATATTCAATACATGCACATTTTTACACACTCGATCTTGCACTTTGATCAAGGAGAGACTCATAGATAGCCCTCTGAACAAAAAGCTAATGTAGCTTGAATATCTCTTCTTTTGGGTTTGAAATGGTATGTGGTGGGGGGGGCTTTCTTCACAGCCAAGATTCAGACCATGATCTTTATTTGGGTCAAATGAGCAAGAAATCAAAACAACTTAAAAAAAATCCAAATGTTGCAAAATAATAAATCAGTGTCAAAACAAACCAAAGCTGGCTCTGAAACAACAATGAGACCTTGACTCAGCTAACACAAACAGCAACAAGAAGCAACCTTCAAGCTACAATCCATAATTCAACTATATCAAAAAGTCAATAATACAAAGAAGTCAAAAATATTTTCTGATGCTGTTAAAGCCACAATGTTTAATTTGACATGTTCCAATTCTGATGCCAAACAGTGGTGGTGAAAAAAGACGCTATGGCAGACAGCAATGCATGTTACTACCATTCCCTCTATACTGTAGATCAGTGTTGTAGTGATCAAGATTGGTCGCAAGATCAATTTTCAAGTGGATTCCGCATTTTATCTCAAGACCAATCAAGACCACAGCTATATTATCATTATATGTCAATAAAATGCCTGTGCTGTGGAAAAACCCCAAAACAAAACAAAAAAAGTGTTGAATAAAGATGGTTTAACTGATTTCAGCCCACTGGTGTTTGTTTGTAAAAAAAAAAATCCTGTATATAAAATTCACCCTTGATTATTTTATCGAGACATTTCTCATGGTATACTTACAGTATACCAGGCTGTTCTCACTCCCTACTCGTCGAATACTGCTGCTTTCTCAAGGACTTAGGTGTCACATAGGGGTGCACAGAGGCATCACATACTGCTGCTTTGTCAGTAGATGTCAACATCTGACACAGACGCAGTGAGCTGAGGCTATTTCTGACAGCAACTACAGTACTGTAGCATAAAGAGCACGAAAGTCCCTGGGAGGCGAGGTGAATGATACAAACAAACACAGGACTTTCACTTGGGAGTCCACTGTTTGTTTCCTGTGTGTAACTAAAAGTCAGTGGAGTTATTTCAATAACAACATTGTGTGCTAGTATGTGTAGTTACAGTAGTAATGTATTTCACATACAGTATGTCATGACGTGACATTATGTTAGGAGGAACTGTACTTATTTAAAGTCAAACCATGATGTTTTTTCTAAACCTACCCACATGCTTTTGTGCCTAAAGTTAAGGAAATAAACAAAAAACATAAGTAAGTAAAGACATTAAAAAAGACTGTACATAATATGTAGAAACTGTTCATGTCCTGTGAAAACGGTAATGTATTTTGAAAAGACACAATGCATGTAACAAGCGTCAACTGAGAAACTGTCCATGAATGTTTAAAGCTGATGCAGGAGGAATCCTAGGACATCATATTTTGATGGTATTTGACAAGTTGGGATGAGTGTGCGCTGCTTACATACACGCACACACACACACACACACACACACACACATACAGTATTGCACAAAAAAGAAGAGGAATATTCAGTTTTCTGTGGGTGTTTTATGGGGATGTGGATCTTTCATTTCATTTTAAAGAGAGCCTTTGGTTTGCATGCTCTACATTTTATCATACATGTGTCGTGCAGTGAGGGACTTGCACAATTCTGGTCTTGGTCTTGTCTCAGTCTCGATACACCCTGTTCTTGGCCATGATTTGATCTCAGTTTAGGTGGTCTTGACTACAACACTAGACTGTGTAAAAGAAGTGGATATAGCCACCACGATGTCACCCATTGTAGACTACTGTTTTAAAGCCTTGACACCCCTAAGCATACCCTGGTTTATCATCCATTTTACTTTAAAGAGGACCATTATGTTTAAAATGAACATCATGCCGTACTGAGGAAGATTTGAAACAAGCATCAAGACCATAAACTTATTAGAAAAATGTTTACTGTGGTAATAAATCAAGAGAGAAGTAGGGTCATTTTCTTGTAGACTTCTATACAATCACAATTCTTTGTGCAACCAGTGGAGTCATCCCCTGCTGGCCTTAACAAGAATGCAGGTTTATGGCACTTTTGCATTGACTTCACTATCAGACCCAGAGATAACCTTAGCTCTGTACTAATCCAACCACAGGACACTGAGATGAATGGGCTGAAAGCAACAAAAGTGACTGCCATAGGGCACTTTTAAAGAAGCTATAATGGTTTTGAAGGTTTGTTCACAGCAGTCATGTCTGTTACAACAGCAATAAATGTGCCTGTATTTTATCAATTGATCATAATTGAATATATGAGTAAAATAATTCAGGGTTGTAGGTGAACATGTTTCCCATTTAAGGTCAAATCAATTATACATCACTACTTTAAAGCAGTGGCCTTGATGCAGTCGCTTTAACCAGCCCTCATTAGACCAGTTAGAGCTGCTAAGTGCAGCATTTTAACAACAATAAATCATTAACCACTTTCACTGAGGCATCAGCGTTGTTATGATATACAAACGAGACCATCAAGATCAGCAGCCTCATTGATTTGAGCCATATGGAGCCAGTGGCAACAGGGTTTATGGGAAAACGTGGCGTTAATTCTGAGAAACATGAGCACTGATAACACCAACACTGGGAGATAGAGGTCCCAATTTTCTCCGTCGGGGTCTCCTTTGTTTACAATAATTATACTGAGATATCACAGCTAATTTAACAATGATATACTAATGTTTGGAAAGCAGTGTTTAGCACCTTCGATGTGATGAGAACAAACCAAACCAAAACCTCTGATGGAGCCCTGCTGGCACGACCTGCATGTGTAGCAATAGCTGATGGGTCTGTTTGCACATGTGTGAACAAAACTTACGCTTTGGAGGAGGTTAACATACTGCCAGGAGAAACATGGAGGCTTTAATGATATAAAGGCAACGGTGAATCTGAGCAGGAGCATATACAAGTGCATCTATATGAAAACCAGCAGGTCTGCATTAGTGGAGAGTTTCAGTTGACTCAGAAGTTCACACACACACACACACACACACACACACACACACACACACACTAGTCTGTCCATGCTAATTAGATGGGTCATTAACATAATAAGAGGGTGTGGTGTCAATTGGACTAATGTATGCTGACTTATCCTCTGGTCACCTTGTCACCTTGCTGACAGAAGGTGTCCGGGAGGTTAGGGGTCTGTGCGTGTCTAAAGATGAGTGTGAGCATGAGAGAGAGAAGAATGGAGAGTATTTAAAAGAAAGGCAATGTCAACCAAAATGGTAATTTTTGCCAACTAAATGGTTACTTGCTCCTTTGTGGAGGGAAAAGACAGAGTGACAAATAGAAAGAGAGAAACGGAGCGGGTGTACCTCTCTGGGCTCAGGTGTTTTCCTCTCCTTTCATTCCTTTGACATTTGCTTCCCAGCTGGTGTTTGCATGCAGTTGTCAGGGCAGATGTGTGTGTGTGTTTAAGTGTATGTGTGTGCTGGTGCGAGTTAGTATGCAGGTGTGTGGGCACAAGTTTTTCCTAGCACTACACTGAGGGTGAAAGCTGTTCAAACTGCCAGCTTGTATAGGCAGCAGTGATTCCCTGAGGATTTTTTTTCCAGCAGCAGTGCTGAAGTGCATGAGTTTTATTTTGCGCCGCCGAAAGATATTAAGCACGTCTGTTGACACAAGAGGGGCTTTGGACCAGGGCCGGATTATGGGACAATGGGCCCCTAGGCTCAGGTATGCAAAAGACCCCCCCACCTCTCCTACATAGGAGCGAGACACACACAGACTTTATAGTTGTTGTTGTTGTTGTTATAGCCTTGTTTTGTGTTGTTCTGCATCTCTTTGTAGTCGTAATGCATCTCTTTGTGGTTTTGTGTCTCTTTGTAGCCATTTTGTGTCTCTTAGAGGTAATTTAGTGTTGTTTTTGGTCATTGTGTGTCTCTTTGCAGTTCCTTTGCATCTCTTTGTGGTCAGTATGTGTTAATTTGAAATTTTGCAGGTGCTGGGCCTGTGCCTGGTGGGCTTGTTCAGTAATCCTTCTACAGTTTAGACACATATTTGTACGCAGCTGTAGAGGCTGAATTCTGTTTAATGCAATGCTTCCAATACTCCATATGCTGTCACAATCACACCGGGTGATAAATCCTGCATTTCCAGTCTCAGAGACAAAAAGCGTCAAATCCTAAAGAAATGCAGATGAGCCAGAGTTGCTTTACATAATGATGCCATGTCACTTGTGTGGGAACAATACACAACAAAACAAAGCTAAATGTAAACACTGTCAGAAAACAGCACAGTGAATCGCTGCCTCCACAGAAGCATTGAGTGTGGTGTGTGTGTGAGACCAGCGAGGAGAGAGAGGGACAGTGTGTCAACACCAGGGACAGGCAGGTAAGCTGGACGTCAGGTTAGCAGTAAACCATGAATGTCACAGTGAATGTTCAGTGTGAGCTGCAGTGTGTCAGGAGCACTGGACCAGTGAAGCTATTTTAGCGGCAAGTAGAGAAAAATGTCTCAAAATGCTTTGTGTCATCTGACCGGCCTTCAAAATATTAAGAAAAAATATTGGCTTTTCTGTGTCCGATCAATCGGAGCACCTTTATCTGAGGATGTTTGATTTCTAATCCGTCCTCGTCCCTGACTCTGACTGCTTGAAGTAGACATAGTGAGTTAACTGTGTACAGGGAGATTTTTAAAAAGCAGCAGCACTCATCATTTAACAAGAAAACACACAGTTCAGTAGGAGATGTCTATATAGTCATATTCAAACAAGCTATACAAACACGGAGCCCAGCCAATACATATAGGCTAAATATTCACACAAACACACATTAGTATGAAGAAATTCCAGCTGCAGCGTTGACAAGCCCCTGAGAGTTGGCTGTTTTCTGAAAAGGCTGTCAACCTGTCTTTACACATGTTCTCTGCAGGCACAGGATGTGACAACACAACATGACACACACATGCACGCGCGCACACACATATACACAAAACAGGAGGATACATGCATGACAGACAAGCAGAGAAAAAAAATTCTTAGAAAGTCAACACACATGTAAAATACTTTGAAAACATGGCCAGCACACCACTTGTTGGCAAAACTGCACATGTTGATTTTTGTTTGAGACACACACAGGTATGTTCATATGAGGAAAATTGCACAAGGGGCACTTGCTGTGCCCGGGCACACACGCAACGAGTTTTCTGTTGCTGAAACTGACCTACAAAATCACACACAAACAAACAGTCACACACACACACACGCGCGCACACACACACACACACACACACACACACACACACACACACACACACACACACACAAAAACAGTCTCAAACACACATCCACAGATGGACAGATGGGGACCTCAGGCTTCACAGGCAGCAGCTGCATCTCAAGCAGGTATTGCTGCCAATGGCCATCACAAAAATTAGAGGCAAGAAAACACAAAATCAAAACACAGGCTGAAGTCTCAAACACACACACACACACACGCACACACACAGAGTATCACACACACAAACATCACATTTTATCTTCAGTCTCCCTGCTCCTTTCAGGATAATGTTTCATTCACAGAGATCACCCACGGCACCATGCAATGCCTTAGGTGTGCCTCCTACTACATTCTCAACACATGCATCATACACATATCAACATATACGCACAACTAACAATTACATCAGGCGCACAAAAACAACCGTCTGTCAGAACCATCATTCTGTTCTCCTGGTGGCAAAATACTTGATTCATGAGCAGACATGTCTCAGATCCTCGTAGCATTTTGACATCAATAAATCATCACAACACTAATATTTGTGTAATTACTGTAAAACAAGTTTGCCACTGAAAAGATCAGCAGCTCCCAACCGCCTCCACAGCTCCCATTTATTTTGAAAGATGAACACAGCTTTATTTCAGTTTTGAGTCTGCTTCTTAATGTTTGCTGCTGTTTGACCTTCACATTGGCTTATCTCATCAGAACAGTCTTATCCAGATCCGTTTTCTGTTTACTTGCTCTTTAGAGCAACCACAAGATGAGATGAGGCATTGAAGTGGCATTTTGTTTTTGACAGGAAGCAGCAGGTATTGAGGCAAATGTAGTGTTAATTCTTTAAAACAGGAAACACTCAAATGTTGCACTTTTCACAGGAAATCTGATTCCTCCTGAGACGTGGATAAAGAGTGGATACTTTGCTCCATGTATAACACTTAGGCGTAGTCTACATGAGCACGGGCATTTTTAAAACCAAACTTTTTTGGCCTCCAGTTTTAAAAAAATCTGCGTCCATACGAGTGGTGTAATAAAAACACCTCCGTCCACATGACACCCCAAATTCCACTATCAAGCAATGTAATACACATGCCAAAGCAGTAGATGGTGATATAACTCCTAACTGTAAGGCCATTGTAGCCAATCAGAAGGCAGTAAAACGTAATTACCGGACCCCCTCCCATCCGCCCCGTGCACCCTATCAGCCTGATATGCAGCCTGCCTGACTACATACAGAGGCCCTGGACCTGCTTCGCTCAGAGGTGGAGCAGCGTTTTGATCAGGAGGGACGCCGCGTAGCTGCAGGGCGAGAGCAGGCAGTTCTTGAGGCGGCTCAGGGGAAACGAGTGGATATGGGTTCCCCGGAACTGACCCCCTTTCCACCAGAGCGGCTAATAGAGCTTAGATCGGGCCCAAAAAAACAGCCCGACCCAGCCCGAGCCTGTGCACGTTATGTCCGGGACTGGCCCGGCCCATCCAATTAACTGTAATTATGGGCCTGAGCCCGATTTAAACTCAACATTTTTCAATAAGTTG
Source organism: Epinephelus fuscoguttatus (assembly GCF_011397635.1). Classification (NCBI taxonomy): domain Eukaryota; kingdom Metazoa; phylum Chordata; class Actinopteri; order Perciformes; family Serranidae; genus Epinephelus; species Epinephelus fuscoguttatus. The sequence goes on along the minus strand of NC_064768.1, from coordinate 12,659,921 downwards.
GCTGTTATAATGAAAAGTATTAAACCACAATTCTTGTTATTTGAATGACAGAAATATAGGATCTTAATGAATGGCGCAACACGGAAGCATGATTATGTAATAAAACAGGTGTTTATTTTAGGATCCAGGTGGTGAAGGGCTGTGCGCACACAATGTCCCAACAGGGGACAGCCCTCCATTCCGAAACCCCCCCACTCCGAAATTGATTTTCAAGTCCATATCGAGTTTCCTGCATCAAACACTGCCGCCCGCTCTCCGTCCGCACTCGCACAATTTTGAAATTCGTTGTACTACAAAAGCTTGAAATGAACGTTCAACTCATTGTTTTTTTATTGAAAATATGTCACTGTCTTCATTTATTATGTATAATTTCTCTAGCAGCAAACACATTTAAAGGAGACGCTTGTCAAGTATTTTTACGCGTGCTGTCCGTGGTGCTGAAGTCCGCCTTTCTGATTGCGTCCGTCTCGTTCATTCAAACTTTGTAAACACGGTTGGGATTTGTAGGGGACATATGTATGCTGCTCACAATAAAATGTGTTTACTATAAATAAATGTATCTCTGTGCAGAGAGAGCTTAAAATCTTCATCAGGAGGTCAACATGAGAGAAGGTCCACTTTTGGAAATGCATGGAAGCCCTGAGTCAGGAGTGCAGACTTTTCTTTTTTTCATTCAAGGTTACAAATAATGCTGTTATGTTCCTTAAATGGCTTGATTTAGTTAACAAAGTTTCATTTTCTTAACAGTAAAGATGCCGTGTTCATCCATCCAATAACTGCATGTTATTAGAAAATAACTTCAAATCAAATCCTTAATCATGGATAAGTGGGCGTGCTTCCCCCACCCCTCCCAACAAAAATCCACACACCCCCAACCCCTGCCAGCTGCTGGTTAGCTTAGCTTAGCATAAAGACCGGAAACAAGCATAGGATATATGAAAAAAGTTGATGTAGCCACTGTGATGTCACCCACTGGTTTGTGGACACCCGTTTTGAAGCCTTGAGTTTGGCATTTTGGCGTGATCATATTTAAGTGATCATATTTGGATGAGAGGGTGGAGCTGTGAAGGAGTGAAAAGTGGATCTGACACCACTGTAATAGCGACTTGTCAATCACAAGGAAGCCATGCTCTAAAACATAAACTGCTCTAACGTCTATTTTACTCTGATTGGAACCATAATTTACGAAAGTCTGCACTGGGCGGGTCGGAGTCAAGGTGGATAGGTCAAACAAACTCCAGACTTTCACACTGGAGCCTGCTGTTTGTGTCCTGTGCGAAACCAAAAGTCAATTGAATTATTTTATGAACAACATTGTGCACTGGTATAATATAGCATACTGTGCAAGTGACATCTCCTATCTCACATCCATCCATCCATCCATTTTCTAACCACTTATCCTCTTGAGGGTCGTGGCGGGCTGGGGCCTATCCCAGCTGACATTGGGCAAGAGGCAGGGTACACCCTGGACAGGTCGCCAGACTATCACAGGGCTGACACATAGAGACAAACAACCATTCACACTCACATTCACACCTACGGACAATTTAGAGTCACCAATTAACCTGCATGTCTTTGGACTGTGGGAGGAAGCCGGAGTACCCGTAGAAAACCCACACTGACACGGGGAGAACATGCAAACTCTGCACAGAAGGGCTCCCTCCCGGGATTGAACCTCAAATCTCTTGCTCCACACTCCAGTCCAGTCCTAACCACTGCTTTTAAGCCAGCAGCAGCTGCCTCACCATGGTGGAGTTAGTTTTAAGTTGGATATTTGACAGACTTTCACCCCAGACCCAAAGGCATCATTTAGTTTCACTTTCACTCTATGTGGGCAGAAAGAGGACAGTTAGCTCACCTCCGGGCCCTTTACTGCTGAGGGCTGACACACAGCTAGTTGTACTGTGAATAGAACCAAATACCATGTACAGATTAAACAAATATCAGGGGTTTTTTTTGTTTTTTTTGTTTTTAAAGTTGCTGGTCGGCACATTTACCTTTTGACAGAGCCAGGCGAGCTGTTTTATCCTGTTTCCAGTCTCTATGCTACGCTAAGTTAAAGCTATAGTTGGTAATGTTGGAGAGCTAGCAAGATTTGAAAGCCGCACCTCCTCTAAGCTCCGCCCCCTGCTCCCCCTCCCGTCAGTGCTCCGTCCAAAGCCACGGGTCCAGACATGCCTGAACGCACAGCCTGCAGTAGGAGTCAGCAGAGCAGAGGAGAGCCGAGTAAAATAACAAATCCCCCCAAAGCAAACAAATAATTACCTGTCCAGCAGAAAGACAGCAACCTCTGCATCACTTTTCAGGCCCTTCAGCTCCCTCATTGTCTCCACTGTTCAAAAGCTGGACTGCTGTTCATGTCTGGTTTGTCCTCTCACTTTATCCTTTTCTGCCTCTGACTTTATCTTCTCAGCCTGTTTAGCAGGGTGAGCCATTACAAGTAACACTGAAAGTGATACTTTTGGCTGCATTTTCTCTGCCATTGTTCAGCAAACTCCTGCTAACTCAGTATTTCTACTGAGGAGTGTGCTGAATATTTCCAGCAACGGTGACATGTGATGAATGTGCGCAGGGAGGAGGGAGGGAGGGACGGAGGGGAGCTCAGGCAATACGAGACATGAAGGCATCTGATTGGTTCTTTCCATTCGCACTGAATGGCAGGGATTGGTCAGAGTTTTTACAGGCCTGCAGCTGCCACAGACGTCTGATTTTTTTAATTCCTTTTTCTGAACACATTATGTATTGACTACTCTCAGGATAGAAGGACCATTTTACCCAGTATAACAAAAAGTGTTTCTGAACAGGATTACCAACTATAACTTTAACCGGCTGCACATCTATTATCTCATCTGACTCTCGACAAGAAAGCCAATGAGCCCATTTCCCAAAGTGCAGTTATCTCATCCTAAAATTCTGTTGTGTTATAATGCCATTTCTGTTGCTGACCAAACCTGGGCTTCATCCATTCATTTATTCACTTACTCCCTCAGTGATTCAAAGAGCAGCTGATCCCCATGTGTTTTTGTCAGAGGGCCAGGGAATACCTTGGATAGTTTGTCAGTCAATAAAAGCAGATTTGGAAAATGATTTGCCATCTAATAACAAATAAAATCTGTCAGCTGAGGTTTCATGTGACATAAACTGCACCTTCATCTGACAGCGCTGTGATTATTCTGAAGTCAACTGCAAACAGCCCCGCTTACCACCACGCCGTGCTTCACATTTAAATTCAGCATGAGTTTTCTGCGCGGCAGATGGTCTGTGTGCTATGTGTGCAGCATATGAACTGTTGATTGCAACATTTGCATGAATTATTTGACTTCCCGTTCCGCCTGAAAAACTGTTTCTTTTTTTCCAAGACACAATCTGCTACACTATAATTCTTCTTGGCAGTCGAAAATAACAAAGGCTAAAACAACAACAACAACATCAAAATCAACTTTTCTTTCAAGACTATAGAAATCAGTACATCGACTGATATAGCAGACACAGAAAAAAAAGAAGGAAGTGCTGCTCTCTGCCTCAGTCAATTTTTTCCTCCAAAGTCATTGTGCAAGGCCGAAGCCATCTGACAAAGAACAGAGCTTTCGTGAGATGCAAACACTGCAAGCATTGCGTGTGTTTTTACAGGCATGCATGTGTCATAAATGTGTTGTGTGCACGTTTGTATGTGGGTGTTAGTTCATTTGTATTTCTGAATGTGTGTTGGCGTGGGTGTGTTTGCATAACTAATCCTTGTTGAAAAGACTGACCGAAAAAAAACGAAACAAACTCATGACATGAGTACTGTGTGGATGCAAGTGTGCATGTGTGCTGACAAAGCCTAGTAGTATAGGTTGATGCAGACACATGGACGGAGGATGAAGGGAGGAGGAGTATGAGGCGTAGAGGTGAAGCAGGTGAAGGCATCAACATCAAACAGAGGATTTCTGTCTCTCTGAGGTCCTGCTTACTGAGCAGCTAACTATGGCTGAAATTCAAGGCTATGTTCAGTTTAGCTGGTGAGTAGCAATGCCCATGGGATCCCTTGTGTTTGTGTGTAATGCTAGGTGTGTGTTGCAGGTTAAAGTTGAAGAGCAGAAAATGCATATCTGAAGTTTTGTGTTGTTTTGAAGTTGTATATGCAGACGCACACCCACAAACTCAGGCTTTCACAGCAGGAGGGGCCGGCAGGAGAGCAGCAATTTAGAACAGAGGAGAGAAAAACTGGAGAAGGTGAGGAGAGGAATTCAAGAGGAAGAAATGTGATGCAGTTAGAGTAGATGACAGAAGGAGAGGGTAGAGGAGATAAAAGAGGAGAGAAGAAAAAAGGAGAGAGGAGGTGAAGGGGCGAGAAGAGAAGGGAGTTGAAGAAAGGTGATGAACTAAGTCGATGAGAGAAAAAGAGAGGAGATGAAAGGAGAGAGCTGAAATAGGAACAGAGAAGAGGAGTGAAGAGGAGATGAAATGAATAGTAATTGCGGCTTTAACACTGCCAAGGTTAGGTCTCCCATTCCCACTCTGGCTACCCATACTAACAACAGCCCTTGTCCTGTACAGCGGATAAATGCCTCCACCAAACAGTAAAATTTTACGAGGTGCGTGAGCGTAAAGATACACGATAAAGAGCCGCAGCCTCGACCAGCATCTTGTTCTTCTCTGTCACATTATGCAGATAAAATGACAAAGTGCTGTGACCGCGGGCCGCACTGACGTCTCTGTGGATGACAGATGTCCTCTCCTGCAGTTACCTTTCTAGGCCAACGTCTTTCAACTTGTTCAATCCCCCTGTCTCACACTTTCTTTCAACACACCTGTTCCTTCCCCCCTAGCCGTGACATTTCAGAACACAACAGCGAGATTAAGTGGGGACCCATACAAATATTTTTTTTAACATGAAAATTGATTTGGAAGGGTAGTATATAAATAAAAATTTCCCTGCTGGATAGCGTTTTCATAAAACTAGGCCGTCTGTGCAGTAGTAAGATGAAAACACTTTTGAAACTGGGGCTACTGACCAGAGAAAGCAGTCCTTACTGGACCAATAAATGCTGCCGCTGGTGGGTGACGCAATGCGAGCTTTGCTGACTTTCCAAGACATGTATAGCTGAAAACAAATTCTGTTTGAATCATGCACAACACACCCTTATAAACCACGCCCACCAGAAGAACAAGGCAAACCCATCAACATCACAGTGAAATGAACCCCACAACCAAATGCGCCAATAATCTGCTTTATAAATCATTATATAGAAAGACATTATTTATCTTTTAAGTAATGAGATTTGACTCTTACAATGACCTTAACTGATTCTTCTTTGACCTAATACTCTATAGCTAGCTAAATGCTAATTTTGCTTATATTCAGGGCTTCTGCTTCTGGAACAAGAGGTGAAGATTGCTGACATTGGACTGACGTGTAGGTATGGTGGGCGAGTTGTATAGGTGGTGGGCATGTCATGTAGCTGCTTTAACTGTGGTTAAACCTACTCTACTCAAACAATCTCGAATTACAGCAAAACAGTGCACTAAAATATGTTTCTGAAGACATTTTGGGTGAGAAAGATGCAATTCAGTAACAGAATCTTGATTAATGTGATCAGCACTTGAAAGAGAGAGCAAGAATAGGGAAGCTCGCTCTCTCTCAATCCGCTTCTATACTCTTTGTGTCCATGGTGGTGGACATACGAAACTGTTCAAGTATAACCTGTAGTTCAAGCAACAACCCTAGAGCAGGTGGGATTTGACTTGGGGATGAGCAGATAGATCCAGCCACTCGTGGAGGGAAGTTTACATAATTCATTTGCAGACACTGAGCACACTGTTATGACACAAAGCTGGTTGAAAATTGGCACACTGTCCCCTTAACTTATCTGACAAACTGATAACTTTACACTTTTAGACTCAAGGGGAAAAACCTCATAACCAGTGGCGCAGTGGAGGGTGTACGCAGGTACATGGGGTATGCCCATATCTTTTTCCTGCAGTTTACAGTATACTTGCCTATCCACCAAAAAGCCATTGGAATATATAAGATAATATACCTACATATGCCTTGCTACCCATCTACACAGTAGTACACCCACCTCATCAACGGCCCATACACCACTGCTTATAACATGTAGACTTAACCCCATGTTTAATCAAAATCAGACTTACATTTTGCTTTACAAAAATAAAAGATGAGTGGTGTTTCATCTGCAGAGTTTCAACTGCTTGAAGCTATTGTTTGTTTCAGCATCCATCAAGCTGCTGAACTCTAATGCTCTTTGTGCAACGGAGTAATGTGCAATTAATACACACACACACACACACACACACACACACACACACACACACACACACACACACACACACACACTTAAGCATTTAAAATCTTATAGGCGTTTTTAAAGCCACTGTGTTGTCATCAGTGTCAAAAGTCAAATGTCTAGTCAAATGTCTCTTATTTTAACATGTTTTCATGTTGTTTTTGTGATGTTTTTTTATGTGAAACAACAGACTGTAGCCCTGTGCCCAAGACAAATTTTCCCTCGAGGACAACAAAGTTTACTCTGCTCCACTCTACTATGTATATAAGGACACATCTGAATGTGGTATTGCACATAGGTCATGATCAAGGTCAGCTGTCTTCTAATAATAATCTCTTTTTAAATTTTGTTTGTAGTCAGCTTAACATCTAATAAAGCCGAAGTACTGTTGCTGTGGTAACCCACAGTTTAAAACTGCACTTAATATTTTTTTTATATTGGATAAAATGACTGTAATATGAAAGGAGCTGCTTGTAGTGAGGATATCATCTATTTAGCATCAGACTTTTGAGTCACTCTCGGTGTTCTCATCATACCCATTTCCAGCAGTAGCAGGCAGCTGTTTCCAAGGGAAAGTTTTCAAACCCACTGCTTTATTTTCTTAGCAAAAAACAGACAACAGACAAAGTTAGCACCTAGCAGGTGAATATAGTGGAGCATTTAGCAGCTTATGAGCCAGATATCTCCCTCAAGAGTTGATAGAGCCAAAAGGAGAGGTAATTTATCCATCCTCCACTGCAAATGAATGATGATGATACTATGTAGCGAATGAACACTCAACTGTTTGCTAACAAGTTAGCTACAATGATTAAAAAGGTATTCATATGCCAATGGTTGGTTTACATGTTGTCCCGCTGCCCCCAGGTGGCCAAAAAAGAAATGACTGCTGCCACAGAAACAGGAAATAGTATTATGGACATTCCCTTTTAAATGAACCTAGCACAATGGTCAGAGCAGCAGCCATTTTTATGTGTACAATTGCCACTGGAACTCTCTTAGAAAGCTAACATCCGTATAAACAAACCCACTTGCGGCAAGCCGCGAACTTACTGAGGTGAGGTTTTGCAGTTATAGCCAAACAAGCAGTGGAGTAGAACAATCTCAAATAAGCAATCCGTTACATTTAAAATATTACTGTAACTGTTATTTCACTGATTTTTTGTTGCCATTCATTTTGTTTGTTGAAACACAATGTAGTGTGGCTGCCTCCAAAGAACGAGTGAGAACTGCTGCTCAGTGGACAGCTGAGAGGCAGAGACCACGGGGATAAACAGCATGCAGATCAGCATATTCTCACATCAAACGTCTTGGTGATTTGAGGGTTTATGTCGACCAAACCAGAGTTAGGGACTGTTGGAAAAATGGACTAACTAACTACATGACTAATAAGACGAACCAAGATGGTTTTGGTGAGAATTATTTTGTTTCTCACGAGTTTGAATTAATTGTGTTTTAGCATCAGTTAACCAGGCAATAAAACTAGCGTTAGTCTTAGTTTGGTAAAAGAGAGAAACTTGTAATGGTGTACGGTTGCATTTCTTTGTTGGAAAATAGTGTAAAAATAGGCTAAAATAACATTCTCAAACTAGTTAGTGTGGCACATTTTAATGCCACAGTGACATGTGTTGTCACCATAACAACAATCACCATTTTCTTTTGAGCTAGTCCAATGACCACAGCAAACAGTTAAATGTCCATTCTACCCTCATTACTATTCCATTTGCTCTGATTTAGAAAAATGGTTAATCTGTTGATCTTTGTGTTAGGAAATGGTTTTAATGGAAACCTGTCAACAGAAACTTGTATTTTCCATAGTACTTCTCAACTCATTTAACCAGCACTCCCATCAAGCCAATTGGTGTAATGTTTTGCCACCACAGTGCAAAAATGCATAACCATCCATGATGAGATCTCTTTCCCTCGCTCCATTATGAATGGTTGAAGTGTTTTGGTGAAACTGGATGCGAGCATGAGAACATTTCTTATTCTTTTTGTTTTGTTCTGAAGAGCCAGCCCTAAAACAGGTGTTTGTCATTGAGTTCACAATGCAGACAGGAGGTTTGTGCTGCTTTTGTCTTTTGCTTCCTGTGAAGTTCTAGTTGCACATAATTTTTCCACACTCTGCAGAGAGATGAGTGTAAATGTGGAACTGCAGCAGCAGGAAAATGTGATTTTCAGCAACACTGGCTTGTTTTCCTCCCTGTTTGCTCACTGTGTTCCATGTACGCACATCAGCAGGGAGCTCGATAAATGAATGATGCTGCTTGGGATATCCAGTCTGCAGCCAGATTTTTGTCCATATACAACTGAGATGGAAATGTGTGCCAGGAATTCGTGACTGATTTTGAGGCTTTGAGATCAGACCTCCACGTGGCCAAACTTGAGAGTATGGCGGTCCATTTCCATTTGTTTGAACACAGGAAACTAATTAAATTGTAATGATCTGTTCAAGCTGTGCAATGGATGATTAGTTTGACTTGTAATCCAGCAGGGAACCTGACCTGGTGCATGACCCATTGGCCTTTTATTAAACTAGTCTGCTACTGTGTTCATCCACAAATTAAAATGAATAATCATGACACAAGGGCATCTGAGAAGCAACATCTGTTGACTTATTTTGGGTTCATTATGGATGAAGGCAACATCTGCCTTATGACAACAAATCTGAGGCGTTGTGACTGTTTGTCACAAGTGACACAGTGGAGACACCAAAATTCAGCAAAACAACATCAATTGCACTGAGCAATTTAGCATTATAATAGGGGATACAACTTTCAGTTAATTTTGCTTTCGTGGCTAACCAGTTAATTTTTAGGAAAAAAATTTGAAATGATTTGAAAAACAAGAGGCCTTTCCTTTTAATCCGGCGCTCCACTGACTCAGTGAGCATTAGTGCTGCATGTCAATGTGCTGTCCATATAGAGGGGGTGAAATTGTAATGTTTTGTGACATAAATGTCTTGTTTTTTATTTTCAGTTGGCTTTGCTGAGAGACACGTGTAAACATAGTGCCCACTCTCCATCCTCCACTCCACTGGTTAGCTATAGCCTTGGCCGCTCTACACTTCACACAGCATGAATCGGGTAGGAGCTAGCTAGCGACGCTGCTTATCAGGTGATTATCAAGTAACGCCACATCCCTGTAGCCACCCCTAGCAATGTTAACTATGTTAGCACTGCTGTTGCAGCATTACAAGCTGTAATTGCCAAATGCGCAGCGCTGCTAGCTAACATCAGCTCCCACCAGACCCAGTTGATGCATAGTGCAGTAAACTGAAGAGTAGCAAAATTATCCTAAAGACTGACATAAGTAACTGGTCAAAAACATTCATGCTGGTTAACCACTGACATCCCTAATTAGGACACTTTATGAGTTGGGATTTAATTAGCCAAACTGGGGTGCTAATTCCCATTCATCCCAACTTAATTTGGATCTAGACTTTTTATTGAATTTCTTAAAATTATTCAGGAGCTTTTAGGCAACCTGTATTTCAAACTTTCCCAGTCCACCTGCCATCTTTTGACCTAATTTGTACTTTGATGTCCTGGAAAAGGAAGAGACTCTTACTTTATGGATCCCTCGAGTATTACAAAGACTTGACCTGCCTCTGTGCTTCTCACCTCCATCCCTCCATCTGGCTCTCCTACCACTTTTTCCTTCCTCCTTCTCCTCTCCTCACTGTTCTCTTGCTCTTTGGCATTCTCACCGGCTTCACCATCTGCCATATACTGTATGTATGTATGTATGTGTGTTCATGTCACTCCCTGTTATTATTCATTCAGGTTTTGCATGTAATATACAATAGGAGCATAAATCCGCTGTGTGTTTGCGCCTTAAGGCACGTATGCATGCCATAGGACCACATATGAAGTGTTGTTTTGCCCTCATTCTGTCATATCCTCTCTCCCTCACACACGTAAACATCACTTTAAATGCAAACAACACACAACATGGACTTCAACTGAGTAAAAATGTTAATGGGAATAGCCGTAGAGTATCACCCACCATCAAAACACACACACACACACACACACACACACACACACACACACACACACACATCTCACTGTTTTTTTTAAAATTTTTTATTGTAGTTGCTTTACAGTACCTAAACAAGCACACACCTTTCGTCTCTCACACATACACACCTCCCCTCATGAGGGATGCAGATCCTCAGACTCAGGCATAACTCTGCAGAGGCTTCCTGATTACAGCGGGGGAGGGAGGGAGAGGGGGATTCGTAAAGCGCTCCATAACTTTTTGTTATTTCATAGGCAGCCTTGGGTGAATGGATTATTCATGGGTGGGGAAAGAGGGAGCAGTGCAGAGATATGGAGTGGGAAAGAGGGAGAGAAAGGAGGACAGAAAGAAAGGAGGGAGGAAAGAAAGGGTAAATAGTAAAAAGAAGGATGAAAAAAGAGAGCAAATGACTGCACTGAGAAGCTATAATCATTACACCATTGATGATTACGCTCTTCCAGCTCTCAATCACACAAACACACACACTCATACACACACCTGAATAAACATGATCTACTTTACATCCAACAAATCCATCAAATACAGAAACATAAATTCACAGGTGCAACTGCATAAACATGACTCAGCTAAAATATATTCACGCCCCATACACCTGAACACATACATACAATTAACTCGTACTAACACTCATCTGTATTCAGCAGATTATATGGATGTTGACGGGGGTTTTTTTTTTCGTACGCAGCCGTGGTTCAAGTGTGTGTCGTGAACACACCGATGAATGTTACAACCCCGATAAGCAAACGCCAAGTGTTCACACACACAAACACACTCGACTCCAGGCGACGTGGATGCTGAAAGCTTTACTCCCTGACTGTGCCGTTCACACACAAGTCGTTAAAATGCACGCACAAGTACACACTCAAAAGTAAGTCAACACACACACACTGACAGGGAGAGTCAGGCAGCGAGGCAAGAACACGTAACCAGTGACATAAACATAAAATGGCGTAAATGATAAATAAAATAAAACTATACAAGGATATCGCCTCACGCTGCTGCTCATCCTTAAAATCCTTTCCTCAAGTTCAAGATCTAAATCGGCCTCTGTAAACAAACACACACACACACACACACACACACACACACACACACAGAGAAAGAGAGAGAGAAAGAGAGAGGGAGAACAGAACACACAGATTGAAGTAAATAACAAAGGACAGCAACAGTAATAATCTCAGTATTGCTGTGAGTGCGAGGCCCGGGCAGAATGCCAATGACCTAAAGGTACCATGGCTGGAGTGAGACAGAGACCAACAGAAACACACACACACACACACACACACACACACACACACACACACACAGACACACACAAATCCATAAAAACAGACACAAACTTATATAAATACATCCATGAAAGTGGACACGCGTGGACACACCTGCACAACAACAAAAACATAGCGGAGAAAGACATATTCTCACTTTCACACACACACACACACACACACACACACACACACACACACACACACACACTCTGTCTCACACACATAAACACAAAAAGGTCAATGGTGTAATTCTCTGCTGACAGAGTCAGTGCGACTGTTCTGATCGCTGTAGACAGAGGCGAGCTGACCACTTGTAATTTGTAGTGACCTTTACAGCAGCAGCTAACCCAATGAAGGGCCCGTAGGCTGGCATCTGCTCGCACTAATATGTGTTTGCGTGCGTGTGTGTTGAACATATGAGGTCTCAACAGCCTATAAACTGGTGGCGACAATTAATACAAGGAAAGTTGCAGAAGTTTCTTGAATGAATTGCATGAAAAAGCTAGCACTATCAACCTGGGTTCATTTTCTGTTTCAGGGTTAGAGGTTTCATCTCCACTTGGGTCGACCATGATTGAAAATGTTTCTACTTAGGATACTGCAAGGCATTGTGGGGAAAAATGTCTACGTTGATGCCTTTACTTTCAAGGCTTTCTGCTCTTTGGATGACTATTCAGATCTATTTCAGGACGTAAGCAGATCAGACGTCAGTATGAAAACACATGCGTGAGCAGAGAAACAACAACAACACATGTCACATCTTTTTGTTTTGCAGACTTCTCGATCCCATTTGAGTTGTTTTCCATAGTTTGGTTATGATATGCGCCTTTATCTTTTGACTGAAATTCCACCAGTAAAACATGCCACAATAGGAGGCGATAAAAGGTTTGATGATGTGAGAGCCACAGAACTGTCTCAAGTTGAGTCTCGAGTCTTTTTGGGTAAGTCATAGTCAAGGTCACAAGTCTTTGTTAGTAAATCACAAGTCTTTCAGGCTTTTGAACAAAACCCATTAGAATCTTACATTACATCTTTATGTTTAAATAAATTCCTTTAATGCCCAAACATAAAAAAATACGTATTATATTGTTATTAGTGAAAACATGAACCTGATTATTTTTTGCTTTCAAGTCTTAAATTAAGTCTAAACTAAATCAAGTTTCACAGGAATCAACACCAAATCAAGTTTTAACTTCTAATTTTTGTGACTCAAGAATAAGTTGATGTAGGAGGACAGCCCTGTCTCCTAGAAGTTACATTTATATACAACTAATTTTAAACAGCAAAAACATTTGAGGGAAATACAATGCTTAACAAATGATGTGTTCTACTAAAATAATAAAGAAATGTTGCTAATTAACATACTTGCCAAGTTGCAAAAAACGTTGATGCTGAACGTGTCAGCAAAATGGTCACTGATAATGTATTTCATTTGTTTTCTGCCAAAATTTTGCAGCACACTATCCACTCGCAGTGACTATAGCATTTTTTTTCTTACTACTACCTTTTTTTATGAACACATTTCTCAAACATTAATCTTTCCATCACCTTAACCAAAGTGCTTTTGTTGCTTAAACTTAACTACAGACAGGAGTATGGTTGGGAACCCAGGATTCAGGTGTGACAATCCTGCGCTTTATATATCAGCCATCCACCCCGACCACCTCTCTGCGACTCCAGAGCAGTAGTATTACCGCTGTAGTATTTCATTAAGTCAATGAAACTTTGTCTTGCAATATAATCCAGACCGCAATTATAGTGTCACAGCATAATTATGAAAACAAGTTAGTGAAATACAGCTGCATGATATAAATGCGATTGACCCAGGTGCAAATATTTTGTGCCACTGTCTCGCCCCAAATACAAGCATATGCTCATGCACACACACACACACACACACACACACACACACACACCCATACAATAGAACTAGGGGTTAAATTGGGCCGGGGTTGTCTGGGGCACAGCCTTGGCATACTGTATATGCTCTTCCTGGATGGCACACACAGGACAATAAATTCCAATTTTCCCTGCAAGCTGTTGGCCAGCAGCACTGGGTCTAATCTGTGTAACAGCAGCAACAGAATGTTTGCTAATCTGGTGGGGAGTCAGGCAGTCTGGTATAAGACCCCCCCCCCGGGGTTTACGCTGGCTGGAATCAAGTTGCTACAGCCTTTGTCCATGAGCTGTTGCCCCCTTTATTCCCCAGCAAAGTAAGGCTAAAATACATCACCATAAAACTGAAGGGCATTCCTCCCATCATGCAAACCAGCCTTTGATTAGCACCACAGATAGCAGCCGAAGTGCCAGATTTATCTAACAGCCTGGCCTGGACTCAAACCACCACAGCCTGATTTCTCCTAGGGGTAAAAAAATGTGCTTTGTTACATGGGCCCCTGACAGCTTCTGGGCCCCACTGTATTGCAACAGTTGCACTCTCAATATTTATGTCACTGGTAATATACAAATGTAATTTGTAGGAGACAGGGTTGAGGGGGACTAAGCTGTTCATTTAGCACAGATAAGTGGGAAGCAGCGAAGGAGGAGGCCGACACATATCGGTTGGCTTACAGAGCATTGCATCGTCACCTGACAGTCGTAGCACACATCACGCAGACAGAAGAAATAGTCAAGGTCAAGGATTTTACATTCTAGGGAGCAAATGGGGTAAAATTGCTGCCGTTCTAAAAAGCCGATGCACATCTGTGCTTGGAAATAGGACAGAGCCAGATCCTGATGAGGTGACACCACTGGTGTGCAGCATTTTGTCACCTAAATCTATCTGGAGCCTAAAACAGAAGTAAATAAACTGAAAATGGTAAATGGAATGCATTTATATAGCACTTTTCTAGTCTTAGCAAAAACTGAAAGTGCTTTACAACATATGCACCATTCAGCCATTCACACACATGTTCATACACCCTGGAGGCAACCATACAAGGTGCCACCTGCTGATGAGATGAACATTCACATGCACTCAAACACTGATGACAGAATATAGACTGCAAGGGTCAGACATCACCCTGGACCTTCTGACTGGTATACTGCTGGACTTCCTGAGCCACGGAGCCTCAGAGGAAATAGACATGGATTCTAGAGAGGGGAGGAAGGGTTGAGGTAGCCAAGACAAAGCTGTTATTAGACTAACCATGTGATTGGAGGAGGAATGAAAAACTTTTTTCCCCAAAACAAGCTATCCCACCTTCTTTTTTTTCTTCTTCCTTTTGTAGTTTATTGTCTATCATGTTAACACTGCTCCAGCACCAAACCACAATAAATTAACCTTTTCAATTTTCTATTTCTATTTTACACAACCTTTTTCATAGTTTACTGATTGCTTTCTATTTGTTTGTTTGTTTCTTGATTGAATCCAATTTCAGGCATTTAATTTGATTTCTCTATTTCTTACTGTTTGACTTTATGTGTTTCTTTTCTTCCTGACATGTTTTTACAAGCCAAAATGGTTTTCAATTTTACCACCAAAATCCATTTTGGTCGTTTTTTTCTTTTCTTTTGTTACTTGTGCAAATATCCATGGGATGCCTGTGGCTAATCCATTGTAGTATTGTTGGTTTGATTCCAGCTTTTAATGTCTACATGTCCATGTGTCCTTGAACAAGACACTGAATCTCAAATTGCTCCTGATATGTTGGGTGCTTTAGATGGAGGCATCTGCCACATAGACTGGCAAGTCTGGTATTTTTTAACCTGGACCCTGCTTTCCCATGAATTGTATCAAATTTTGAGCAAGACGGCTGCAGCTACCAGTAGTAAAATAGGCTGTAATGTAACTGCTTGGGATGTTCACCCGTCAGATTACATCCACCAAAAGTGCTTGTTTTTGCCACTGACAGATTCAGATTTTTATTTGAAGTGTCCCTACAGAGACAAACCTATTCGTCAAAGAATAAGAACCTTTTTGTTAAACCAAAAACAGCTCAAACCCACATAGCTTCATTTAAATAAATACTATTTTTAAAATGTACAGAGCCAGCATATTTTCACATAACGAGGTGAATTATGGATTTATCTCAACAAAACCATCAACCAGCTGGTGATTGTTGAATTTGTGATAACGATTTGGGTGCTGTATCTGGCTAAACAAAAAAGACCTTACTCTTACACAAAAAGGTCTACCTCTGTAGGGATCCTTTCCATGATGTTGTCAGACACTTAGAAAAACAATCTGAGCCTGTCAGAGGCAAAAACCAAGCACTTTCAGTGGATGTGAATTGATGGTGCGAACATGCGGGACATGCAAGAATGGTTTCATTGCAGCCTGTTTCCCAAAACAAATCGGGGCCTGGTTGAAAAATATCAGACTTATCCTTTAATGTAATTATGTAGGCTACTTCATTCATTCAGTCATTATCTGTAATCCCTTATTCCGCTGACACTGGTGAAAGGTGGGGTACACCCTGGACAATTTGCCAGACTACCACAGGGCTTAACCATGTGCTTGCTAGATCTCTTTATTATTATGTCAACACTTCAAAAATCTTTGAGGAAAAGTCTGAATTAAATATCTTGTGCCACATAATCAGGTGTGACTGGACCTTTTGGCTTATAATGATGAAGAAAACACATACAATCTGTGCAACATGTGAGAGAATAACATCAGAACTGGCACTCTTCCAGCTCAGTGCACAACTGAGATATAGCAGCAAAAAATCACTACTGAAAGCTCATTAGAGAAATAAAACACATCTGATTGACTAAGTGCCAGTTTGAAAATTAACATGCAAATTGAGTATCTCCTCTCAAAAAAACATGTGATTGTGCTGCGGGTCACTGGTCAAGTGCCTTTAACCGCTTCTGTGAGAATTTTTCATGCAAGGGCTCGGCTCAGACGTGAACCGTGCAGCTCAAGAATAATTGGCATGAATTCTTTATGTGGTTTTTCGTGAGTCATTAAAGCGCAAACACTATGTCCATTTTGGAAAATGGTGCTACCAGAAATTCAATATTTGAAAAACACTGACTATTGTATCCCCAAGGTTATCGCCATTTAGTAAGCAGAGGTTTTTACAAAGAGCCTGACCCTTAAAAGCGGCAGACGTGATTTCTATTCATACCATCAATCACTTTTTAAATGAGGTCAGCTCCTTTTAAATGCTCTGTGTCACTCCTGAATAAAAAGGTCCTTGCATGACTCACGGCTTTAAAAACATAACCCACAGAGCGTTTCTCTCTCATGCCGCCAATAACTATCAAATAGTGGGAGACAAATTCTTTTTAAATTGGAGATATCTCATTTAAAATTGAGAAGCTCTGGAGACAACTCCTCGCTATGAAAGTCAGAGTGAGTTTTTCTTCTGCTGTGGAGTGGAAAACACACACAGACAAAAGATAACACTGCAGACAGAAACCTGTCTACCAGAAAATATGTTTAAATACTTCAAATTTCTTTTAGCAGATATGATTTGAAGTTGAAAGAAAAATCAATTCATCAATTATGTTGTCTTCCAGTTCTGCACTGCACAGAACACTTGGTTAGGGCTTTAGTTAAAAATTAATTGATCAATATTTTTCAAATAAACATTGGATAAAAATAAAATGCTGTATAATGAGGTGTTGTTTGCTGTGATGAACCCACACAGTAGTATACCCCAACTCTTCAGTTCCCCTCAACTCTTTGGAGCATTTGATCCCATTGTTTTGGTTTGTTTGGTTTGGCAACTCTGTCCTTATCAACCTCATTCCCAGCAGCAGCAGCAGCAGCAGCAACAGCAGCAGCCACCACCTGTTTCCATTCTTTCCAAGCTCTGATGTATACCAACTGTATGCTCTGTGCCCAGCACCAAACATCAGACAGACAGAGTTAGCAAACAGCTTGTGAACAAAGCCAGATATGTTCCTCAAGAATTGGCAGAGCCTGAAACAAAGCAAATGCCACAGTAAATATTGTACTTAAATTCATCAGGTGGCCAGAAACAAGTCCCCAAATGAATTCTAATGTTGCACCATGTCTGCTGGGTATGTTAATGAGTAACTCTTTACAAACACGTTTGCTTTACCAACTTGTTGTTACATGGTTGTGTTTTAAGCTTGTTTTGCTGCCCCTGAGTGGCCAAAAATCAAACACTGTAGCTTTAAATATTGTTGAATAGAAGTCAAAGCATTGTTGCTTGTCAGAGTTGACTATTCTAATATTTAAAGGAACACTTTATCCCCCCAAAATGAACAGATGTATATAATTACTCACCCTGTGTTATGTTCAATTTGTGTAGAAACTTTGTGTTACTTGCATGACTGCATGGTGAACAAAGAATTCAAAAATGGAGAAAATTGGGTAACACTTTACTTAAAGGTATGTTGTCTTGATTATGACAACTTGACATCAATCAAAGTGACATTACCAGAAGTTGTCTTTGTCATGACAAGTTGACATTAAATTGCCATGGGATGTCCTTATTATGACAACTTACATCAACCAGGATGACATTACCAGAAGATGTCTTTGTCATAACAACCTGACATTAAGAAGAAATGCACCTCTTTTTGTGTTTATGACAAGCTGACATAATGATTATTGTTGTTATGACAAAGATGTCTTCTGGTAATGTCATCCTGGTTAATGTCAACTTGTCATGACAAAGACATCTTCTGGTAATGTCACTTTGATTAATGTCAAGTTGTCATAATCAAGACAGCCCAAACAATGCCAACTTGTCATTACAAAAAACCTACTGACACAGCAGTCATAAATGTTTATGACATGTACATAATGTTCATGACAGGTTCATGACCGTGTCATGTCATAGTTATGACAGTGTCATGTCACCCTTATGTAGATACCTTCAAGTAAAGTGTTACTGAAAATTCTTTATAAACTGAAGTAAAAGAGGTCCATGTCCAGTCATATGCTCAGTACTCTCCAAACACATGCATTTTCATGTAAACCTCATGAATAAAACTGAGCTGAAAGTATCAAATCAACAAATCAAATCAACTTTATTTATATGGCACTTTTCATACAACAGTAACACAAAGTGCCTCACAGAGGTGAAAAACAACAAAGATCCAAACAGAAAACAAAAAGAAAAGAGAAAACCCAACCCTCCCACCCAACAAAAAGCTATTTAGCTCATAAAATTGAGTTAGTAGCTAGGTAAGAATGATCTAAAACAGAGACATAAAATGCATCAAAACTAAAGCCTATAGGCTAACTAAAATAACAAAAGATAAAGGTTAAATGAGATAAGAACGTAAAAAGAGGAAGGGTAAGAATATAAAAAATAAATAAAAAATAGATAATAGATGGATAAATCAGTTATAAGAGGAATTTAAAATAGATAAATAAAGAGATCAGTTAAAAGCCTGATTAAAAAGATGAGTCTTGAGCCTCTTTTTAAAAACATCAACAGTGTCTGCAGCTCTGAGGTTCTCCGGCAGGCTGTTCCACAATCGGGGGCCATAATAACTAAATGCCGCCTCCCCGTGTGTTTTAGTCCTAACTTGTGGTATGGTTAAAAGGCCGGTGCCAGAGGACCTCAGGGTCTGCGAGGGTTGATATGGTAAAAGCAGGTCAGATAAATAAGAAGGCCCAAGACCGTTAAGACATTTAAAAACTAATAAAAGAACCTTAAAATCGATCCTGAAGTGCACAGGGAGCCAATGCAGCAATTTTAAAACTGGTGTAATGTGCTCCCGCCCTCTGGTCCTCTGGCTATATTCTTAAGGTGGTAGAAACCTGCCTTTGTTATGTTTTTAATATGTGGAATAAAACAGAGCTCAGAGTCAAAAATCACACCCAGATTTTTTACAGATTGTGTTGGTTTAAAATCCTGTAGTTTTGGTAAAAGTTTCTCTCTCTGGCCTTCAGGACCAATGACTAAAAGTAAAGGTTATTAATGCTCTCCTCCGCCACACTGCATTGACAAAAACAGACACTGACAAAAACAGACATTTTACCTTGCTGATAATGGGCGTCGCCAGTTGCCTTGATCAGTAGTTTGTTTGTGTCATTGTGTGACATCAAACTAACCCCTTAAAACACCAAAATTGCACAATAACACAAACAAACCACCAATCAAGGCAGTGGTAGACCAACAACTCACATTTTCAAGTAGGTAAAAGTAAAGTTTTTGTCACTAGAGGCTTGGACAACAGATTAGTTTTACTTTGTGTCAAATTCCCCGTAGAAAGGGCTGTCTGTTTGGGAGGTACTGAGCATAGAACTGGATAAATAAGACGTGGATTTTTCTACACAAAGTTGTGTGAGCATTTACAAACTTATGTTTCAATATAGTTTTGCTGCTGTTAAACAAGGACACCAATTAATTTCAATTCATCTGGAATTTCCTCAGCTTTTGCATTCTTCCTCACTGGAGGCATGCACAAAACATGTTTTCTTCACAATTTAGTGTAACATGGGGTAAGTAACTGACATTCCAATGGTCAGTTTGAGGCTGAGGTATTCCTCAGCTTATGGTGGCTTAACAAGTACTTATCTTGTATAACCTGGGGAAACATTGCAAAATCTGTCTGCACTTGTTAATAGAACAGTTCTGCATAATTTCCAGGGTAAGCTGCAGGAGATATGCTGCATTGTTTTGGCAATACTTTGCCCATAGTGGCTGAATAACAATGCAATGAGGTTAACGCTGAAGTTTTTATTAACTTTTTCAATATACAAACATAACGACACAAACAATCTGTTGCTACACTGGATCAATTTGCAGACAGTAAACTGTGGAGACAAGTGAAAAAAGGGGGGCACTATGCATCAGTGTGCAGGGTGGCATATCTTCTGTAAGGAGAAGTTAATAAATAAATAGATTTGTAAGAATATTTACTTCCAATTAGGTTTTGTTATTTCGTTTTTAAAATGATATACAAAACTGTCTGAGTTAGCTGTGGTGTTCTTTGGGTTAATGGGTTTAAAATCAACAACAAATTGTACGATAATAATACACCTCTTCTTCAGTTGCCAGGAGCAGATATTGAGGGAAAACAAATAAAAAACATTGACAGTCAAAAATCTGCAGATACACTCAATACGTTTCCTCATTACACTGATTAAAAACGAAAACAAAAAAAGATTATCTGGGCAGCATTCTATTTCCGAAAAACAGAAATGTATTTGGTAATGCAAATTAGTTTCATATGAACAGAGTTATCAGGAGACTGGCTGACAGAAATACACACCACTCAAGCACGAAGGAAATACTTCAAATATCTTCATATACACACATACCACAGTGATTTGGTGTTTTTCTCTGACTGTGTGTGTGTGTGTGTGTGTGTGTGTGTGTGTGTGTGTGTGTGTGTCTCCAATCTATACACAGAGGTGATTTCCCCACAGTCTGCCTCTGATTGGATTTGGTTTAATTCAAATAAACTGAGGCCTTGATTTAAATGGAAAGCACTATAGCCTATTATGCGGCACAGTGGAGGACAGTCTCACTATATCAACTCTGAATTGCATTAAAGTTCTCACTCACCCTCTCACCCTCTCTCTCTTTCTTTCTCTCCCTCTCTCTCTCTCAAGGTCACTGTCAGACTGACAGGCTGGAATTAACAAGAGAGAAAAAATTTCTCTACAAACAAAAGCGTGTTTGCAAAATTCCAGCATGTGTCTTATAAATAGATGTGTGTGCATTTGTGACTGTGAATGCACCATGTGTGAGCACAGTTGGCAGACATACAATTAAATGAGTGCCAGGCCTGTGAGTGGTTATGATAACTTTGGTGGCACTGTACACTATTGAGGTTGGGAAGGTGACAGTATAATATAAGACTTTTATTGCATGGTGGGCGTGTGTGTGTGTGTGTGTGTGTGTGTGTGTGTGTGTGTGTGAGTGTACGTGTGAGAAATAGAGATCCAACAGGTGGGTAATTGTCCTGACGAGACAGAAAGTCCCATTAGCCCTCTGTCAAAAAGAAAAGTAGCTCAGTCCACGCTGGTTGCTGATATAGATCTGTGTGTGTGTGTGTGTGTGTGTGTGTGTGTGAGAGAGAGAGAGAGAGAGCGAGAGAGAGAGAGAGAGAGAGAGCGAGAGAGCGAGAGAGCAACAGGAAGAGAAAGGGAAAACTAAAGTGTGTGAGCTAGGGCTGTACCCAGGGGTGGATTATAAGACAAAGGGACACTGGCATATATGCAAAAGACCCCCACCACCCACCTGTTCTACATAGGAGCAAGATGCACACTTTATAGTTGTTTAGCCTCTTTTTCCGTCATTGTTGTACATCGACTTGTCTTGCATTGCATCTTTTTTGTGGCTTTGTGTCTCTTTGTAGCTGTTTTGGCCATTTTCGTGGTTATTTTGTGTCTCTTTGCAGTTTCTTTGCATCCTCTTGTGGTCTCACTGAATTGCTTCCTGGCCAGTACATGTTAATTCAAATGACATTTTGCTAATTGAAAAAAGGTGATTCATTAGATTTAAATGACTTAGACTTTTAAATGTCATTTATGGCGCTGTTAGATTGCTGATAGACTGCCCCTTAACACAGGTGTGCGCCTCCCTTTGTGTGCAGCAAACAGAGTAGCAAACCGTCTTTTGAGAGGATAGACTCCAACAAATATAGATTGGAGAGCATATATCATTAGATAAAAACATACAAACAAACACAAACACAATTTTGTAAATGGTTACATCTGTGTTTTTTCAATAAATTTGGACTTTTTGGACTTTACAGCACTCTGGAGTTAAATGTTTGATTCAGATGAGTTGTAAACAATTGTATATACATGGAAGGATTGCTGAATGGGCCTACAGGGCACAGGCCCCCAAAGTGTAAGGTGGGCTCCCTGGTCCTCAGTAACAAAATGTCATTCAAATTAACACATACTGAATGAAGGGGAGACTCAAAATGACCACGAAAAGATTCACAACAACCACAGAGAAACACAAAATGACGAAAAAAACCCCCACCAAATTACCCCAAAGACACACAAAAGGACTACAAAGAGGTACAAAACAACACAAAGATGCATTATGACTACAAAAAGACTTCTTCATGCCTGTGCCCAGGGGGCCATTGTCTGAGAATCTGTCCTGCCTACACAGCCACCACTGGAAACTTATTTAACAAATAGTATAATACTAATAATATTAGTCTGGCCTAATCTTTATCTGCAACCGTGCAGAAATATGGTTTAAACGTCATGAACAGACATGCAAAAAAATGGGCTGCACAGCATTCAAATATTGATTTAGAATTTGAATGTCAGTGTTATGAATGAATCTTTGAAGCTTCAAACAATTCAGTACATCTCTAGTGTGAGGCGGAGACAACAGAGAGAGACTACAGCAGAAAGTCCAAAGCAAGGGAACAGAGTGAGAGGAAGTGGCAGAGAGATTGAGATGGAAAGAGGTGCAAAGTCAGGATGAACGGAGGGGACATGAAAGTGAGCTGTTTGATCATCTAAAACCAGGATCACATTACTGTAGCTCCTAATGCACTCGGCCTATCACACACACACAAACACACACGTACTCAAGCACACACACACACGCACACATACAGTCGCCATATTCTCTTTACATAAACATGTACAAGGGCACCCACGCAATGATACAAGATTGTTTTTTCTAATGGAGATGGACCCTGTACACTACACACACACACACACACACACACACACACACACACACACACACACACACCAGCATCTTATAAGCTATTCCCTAATGGAACCAGATCCTCTCAAACATACAACATCCCTCTCTCTAACACACATACTGGATACATACACACACCTTCACACCGTCTCTCTCTCTTTCTCTCTCTCTCTCTCTCTCTCTCGCTCTCTCACTCTCACTCTCACTCACAGACACATACACACACTCACAGACACACAGACACAGACACACACACACACACACACACACACACACACACACACACAGAACCTATTTCTCTTCTCTCTAATGGAGCTGGACCCCTGAGAATGACAACCAAGCCGCTACGCATCAGTGGCCATTACCCACAAGGCAGTGCGTCAGGGCCGTGGGGCCGGCCGACCGCCCACTCTCTCCGCCTTTCACCCCACATCCGTCAAAAACAGGTACACCCTGCTCCCTGCGTTTCTCCACTATCTCTCTTTATCTCTCTCTCTATATACTTTGTCTCTTTCTGCAGGGAAGAAAGTCAAATTTAAGATTTTTTAAGACCTTGTTAAAGCCACCCAGCCAGGTAAGAAAGTACATTTTCTTCCAGAGGACATTTTTTACCCTCTCAATCTGATTTTAAAGGAATTTGTTCTTCTCCAGGGGGATTTTTGTTGACCTATGAATTAATCGGCTCGTGTATTGGCTGGTAAACAGTCCATTTGTAGTCTGTCACTGACATTTGTTTTATTTTAAATCACCATATACCATCACATAAACAGAGATATGTTCCTCCGCTCCAGGCTGCAAATGCAGTTTGTTTTCTACTCAGAACCCATTTTATTTTAACACCCGGAGTGCGCTGGAAAGAATCGCCAAGTCATAAGTTATCATGAATTATCTACGGTGGCCCACAGGGGACAGTGCCTGCATTCAGGAGAAAAGGGCAGAATGTAAAAAAAGAGAATTGCTTGCATTTCCATCCCCCCTTTTTTTAAGTCTGAAAGGCAGTGTGTGAAATTTAATGTGCAATTTCACCTCAGGCCTTGTTAACCTCTGACCCTGAGTGAATCTGTGGTGGTACTGATTCCTCACATTTCAGATCAGCGAGAAGCCTGAGTACTAGTTCCCAGCCACATGAATAAAATAAGTTTACTTGGAGAAACAAATCTCACAAGTGCCTTGAATGAAAATATGCCTCCTTAGTAAACAAATGCCTCTTAAATGATAAACAAGTGTGGTTATGTAGGTTGTTAGGGGTTATATGGGGTTTCAGTGAAAATTACTCAGTAAACACAATAACAAAATAAAAGTTGCGGGGTTGTGTTATCATTAGGCAAGCAAAAACCCCTGGACAAGTAGCACAAAGATTTTCCCTGATAAAGGTAACCTGGTGGAAAGGTGCTATTTATTATTCCCTCCACCACAGTTTCAGAATGCTCAAAATCACCCTCAACTACAACAGAAAATTTGTTTAAAAAGGGCCCAGAGATCAGAGTCTCTGAAACTATCTGCTAGTACAAGGTCAGCATTAGGTCGATGAAAGATCAGAGCGCACCGAGTGTTATTCTCTTCTTAAAGCTGGGGTAGGCAGTTTTATTTTTGCATCACTGGACTAAAATCCAATAAGAAACTTTGAACATATTGTAATTCAAGTGGTCTGAGGGAAAACTCGACTACTACACCTACTCTTGGCTCTGTTTTCAGGCCTTGAAAAAATTTTGCCCGTCATAAAGATGCTGTCTCGTCGGCTGTTCTATAAATGCAGATACGTGTGCACATCTTTTCAGTGAAAGCCTGATTCAATGGCAGAGAATCATGCAGAGAAATTTGCTATTGCAGCACTGTCAACAACTGCTACACTGCAAAACAACTCAAAAAAGAAGATGGATGAAAATGAGAGTGTAAAACAGTCTGACAACGAAATGAAACACATGTCAATATTGGCTGAGTATTTCAGAGATGGAGAGAAAATGTTTGGTCTTCTACTTCTCAGAGTAAACAGTTCATGGCTGCAAGTTCACATTTAAGTAGCTAACCTGAGCTAGAGCCCTAAAACCCAGTGTGTCCTCTGCCTCAGCTCTGCGGGATCCCCACCAGATCAACAAACTTTCTGTTGCTGCCCTTACACAGGTTAGACCATGTGCTGATGCTGGCCACCAGCCTGCTGTGAATCCCAGCTTTGGGGGTTTGCACTGGCCACATTTGAACTGCTACCACCGACTAAAGGTCTGTCTGCGAAACTGCTCTCCTCTGGGCGAAACAGCAAAATAGTCTACAGCAGCAGGGAGCAAAGCAGAAGGACTGTGGACTGGCTAGATAGCTAATTCTTGTCTCATTTGTGGTCTTATAAATATACAGAGAGAGAGAACAGGGCACAGAGGAGAGAGGAGCTGAGCAAATTCTACAATGAAATCAATGGATTCCAGTGGGACTCACTGGTAGGGGCTTAAGACAGAGAGCGGAGAGCAACAGGATGAGGGTCAATTTTTAAATTCTTTCTTGTTTTTCCTTTTTCTTTCATGAGATATCTGCCCCCCCCCCCTCCCCCCCCCCAAGCTTTGAGCTCCCCACAAAGTGCATCATCCCACCCTGATTGACCCAGAGAGGAAACGCACCAAACGGCTCTCAATTCTTGAGGATATAGTGAACACATCCTGTGCTAGGTGGTCCAGGTGGTCTAAATAACCCTCTAATGATCTCGGGGGAATAAACGAATTGGGAAATGGGAAATGTCAACAAGTACCAAAGAATGAAGGACTGCAACAAATCCAATAACAATTTAAATGACAAAAAAATAAAATAAAGAAAATGAATAATTAAAAGACCAAAAGCAGCTTGTTATCATCTGAAGACAGCTGATTAAAGTCTTGAAACTTAATATGGGCAGCCAAAGAAAACGAACAGGAAATTAATTGTTAAGGGGCATGAGCGGGCACAATGAAAATGTAAAAACAAAACATACTACATGAGACAAAATATCAGGAACTAGCTGACAATATAATGAAATCTGATACAACAAAACCACAAAGGAAGACCTTAGAAATTACAAGTTGCAAATTAATACCATACTACTACCTTCTGCATTACCCGTATTTACCGAAGATTTCTTCCTTTAGTGCCACTTTTATATAATTTGTTCTATTTTATACAACAGTTAGTTCCGACCACACAATTTGATTGGACAAGAGGCACTGGTTATCTTCGACACTCAGCCTGCGGCCTCGTGCCTAAGACCAAATCACAGCCATGATTGAAATGGTCTGTACATTCTTGAATCCTCATGCTGTG
The DNA here is from genome assembly GCF_011397635.1 of Epinephelus fuscoguttatus. Taxonomy (NCBI): domain Eukaryota; kingdom Metazoa; phylum Chordata; class Actinopteri; order Perciformes; family Serranidae; genus Epinephelus; species Epinephelus fuscoguttatus. The sequence goes on along the minus strand of NC_064768.1, from coordinate 12,633,473 downwards.
CTCGCAGTACAAGCAACAACACAACAGCTTGACCAACAACATTATTGCCAAGTCACCATTGGAAGCGTTGCTTGATAATGTAGTCATGTCATCACAGGCTTGTGTGTATGTGCTAGTTGCAACAAAGCAACTCAACTGAACATTATCTTAAGTTTCTATTTGGTCATAACAATATCTATGCTTTTGATCAATGTCTGAGCACCCTTTTTAACATCACTTTCCGCTGCCCCGTTGCACTTCTGTGTGCCTAGCGTCAGCTAACTAAGCTGAATAACACATTACCACAACCAGAGAGTAATCAAAAACATGTGATTCATAGTCGCTTTACCACATCATTGACGTAGTGACAGAAGTCCAGCTCAACTTTTATTTGTAGCACGTTATGTCCATCAACAGTAACCAGGTGTATCGGGCGTCACTTTGTATCTTCATGTCACCAGGTTCGACTGAAAATGACTTGTAGTCTGTTGCTGTGTCACTTATAGTGTGACCACAGCATTAGAGTAAAACACTATAATGATTCCAAAAAGTTTTGCACAGTGAGGTTCAGAATTTGGGAAAAAAATACAGCACTGGTGTCAGCACATCACCCTGTATGAAGGTACCATCACTGGGAGGGAAAAGTTGTATTGGTACCTAGACTTCACAGAGGCAGTTTTGTTGCAGGGTTTTTGATCTCTGCTGTACAGGTAGATTGTAGACATGGTTAAAGAAAACCAACACTGACTGTTAGTTGGACATGGGATGTGAACAGTGGTCCCATCACATGCTTTGTTTATCCGTCCATCCAACTCAACTTCCTCCCAAAGCCATGTGAACAAGCCCTTGCATTCATTCCTGTTCATTTGAATGGGACCACTCTGGCGAGACAACGTTGATACCATTGCAGAGGGCTCCAGCAAAGAAGTTCAATGTGGTTCAACAGAGCTGAAAATCTTGTCTCTTAATATTGTAGTTTGGTTTCTGATAAAAAAAAAAATCTCCATCTCATGAATATATTGCCAGAACTGGAGTCCCTGGATCATATTTCATCATCTTACTGTTACCTGAAGCAACACACCTAAACAGCGCCTTGTATTTTTTCAAACTCTCAACACCTGCTCAGCGGTTTTGCAATAACAGCCTCACACTACTTCATCTAAAGATTCTGACAGACAACAGTCATAATTATGGTGGGGCCACAAGCGGTCCTTTTCAGGTAAACTTCAGTCATTTTTGGCAAACAAACGATACTGTTGTTTTTGACTCAAATACAGAATTTATATTGTAAAGCTGGTGTGTATCGGCCTGAGAGGTAAGCCTTTGTCTACTTACTTTAAGACAATTCATGGTCAGTATTTTGACAAGTGTTTATATGTGCCTGTTTGTAACAGCTTTCTCTTCATAGCACCTCTTGTGCTCCTCTGTCTCTTTTATCACCTTTGCTTTTCCGTTTGTTGTCTCTCTCTGTGTCTTAAATGCCTTTCAGTCATTCCCCCAAGTATCTACTCTGTCTCTCTCTTCCTCCCCCCTCTCTTTGATCGCCTCCCTTTTTTCCCTTCTCCCTGCTGTCTCTCCTCGTCATTTCCACTTGTCAGGCTAAAGGAAGCAGACAAATGGATGGACAGATGAATACCCAGATCTGCAGAGGGCCAAAAAGAATGATGGAGCGATGAAATAAAGGAGTGACAGTGCGTGACAGCGCTCAGCTGAGCCCAGTTCAGGGCCTGGGAGGGAGCGGAGGAGTAAGAAAGGAAGAAAAAGACAGACAAAGGCAGAAAAATCAAGAAAGAGATGCTGGAGGAGGAAGGATTTTAAGGCTATATCCACTGTTCTGTATTTAGTGGTAACGTGGAGTAATCCATGACAAAATGATGTAAATAAATGTCATATTGCTCTGTCTTTCTGTTACCAATTGATAAAACACAATGGTGATTCATCCTTTTGTCATGTATATTTGCTGCTTTAAACACCCACTAATCCGTCGTTGTACATACTGTAGACTGACTGGTCAAAAGGAAGCAATGAACCTTATGTTTTTGGTAACCCTGGAAACAGCAGAAGAACTGGACAATCGATCGTTCATTAAGTCCCAACCCTCTTATTTACTGTTGCTACACCTGTCGAGCTTTCTGCTCTTGCAAAGGATATATGCGCTGTATAATGACAGTGGAGGCAGACTTTTGACTCATAAGTGTGGGTACAAGATTTCAGGACAAAAACAGCATTTAATTTCTAGCTGGCACCTACCAATCCTGCTGACAACCCGACTGCCAGAGAAAATGCTGGCATTGTATGTATCTGCAAAGCATGGATACTTCAGGCTACAATTGTGTGTTATTGTGTAGCAGATACATTGAAATATTACAATTCTTTAAGGTAAGGACATATGGTTAGATTCAGGCAAAAAAAGCACTTTGTCATGGTTATGAAAAGGACAAATTGTGACTTAAAATAGCCACTTTTCATGGCAGTATTCCAGCAGGTAAAGCAGCTATATCTATTAAAAAAAAGTTCTCTGTGGCACTATTCCCAGTGGAAAAACAACCAACGGTTGCTAATAAACAACCACGTTTAGGGTCTAAAGGGTAGCTGGAAAAAAAGTGGAGATAGCTAAATAACAATCAGTTTTGTCCAATCCACCATACACCTTCCAGTTACAGTCAACTCATAAATGACGTCACTTTAGAAACAATGATATGATACCTATTAAACATAGAAATTACAGATTATTTGTAGTTTGCAGAAACATACAATGCCAAACTTTTCTCTTGGTGACTGGGCTGTTGCTGAAATGCTGAAATGACAAGTGTTGCTGGGTGATTTTATCAGCTGTAGCTTACTGGCTAATTGACTAACATTATGTGCGTCATCTGAGTGTGTTGAAAACAGTCTTTGTTTGACTTTTTAAAGGTTCCATCTGACTTGTGTAAAAGCAGAATCCTGCATAGGAGTCTTTTATATGCTTTTGAAGGTTAAATACATAATAATAAACTAAAAGATTAAGGCTAAAGCTGCAGGCTAAACATCAGCGTCTGCCAGTTACAATAAAACTAGAGAAACAGCATAGTTCTTATATTGCAGTGTAGAGCTATGTAGTCCTTGTACTATGAGTATGATGAGTCTGATGTAACCCTGTTTGGTTGCTTAGCTTAGAGCTCAGACATTACAAAAAAACAGCCTCCAGAGGTAAAGGAGGAAGTGCAGGGGCCTCGGCGATCGCTCACGCCCTTCACTTCTGGCGGTGCCCCCAGGGAATCACCGTGTTGTTTACAAATACTTGGGGTTGCTGGGGTTGCCTGCACACAGCTCTCAACATGGAGGTGGCTGAACTAGTGGCTAGCAGCTTACAGCGCTAACAGCTAACAGTGCCAACAGTGCTAACAACAGCAACAACAGTGCTGACAGAGCTAGCCATTACTCCACATACCTTTACAAAGCAAAGATTTGTTTGCTGCTACATTTATTCTCTGAATGTCGCGTACAGCTCCTTTAAAGTGTAACTGTGACATACAGTATGTTGCTTTTCCTTCCTTCCAGTATGTGTATTCTAATATTCCTCAAGACTCTGTCAAGCAAAAGTTCAGTAAATGAAGGAGCAACACAGAATAAAATACAAAGCAATCAAAACATCACAGAAAATGGGATTGCTATAAAACTGCTTTAAAATTATCGAGGTGGACCAGGAGTTGTTTTTGTAATTTCTTTTCTCAGTCTCATTCATAATGTGCTGCTGCCAACACCAAGATTTATGTGTGGAGTGTTTAAAACTACCCCGTGCCGTGATCAGCAATCCCTTATGGTATGGTAATCCCATAATTACTGGATTTATGTACAGAGGTAGCTTCAAAAGCAGAGCCTTGTAGATAAATGTGAGTCAGTGCATTTCCTTTTCTCATTTAAGAATGAAAATGTGTTGGAGTCTCATGAGAGGTGGGCCACATATGTGACATGAGACGATACGATTCTTGGAAAAACAAGCACATTCGTAATTTATCACGTAAGGTGTTATGTAAAATACAACAGTAATACCCAGGAGGATGATACTGACTGGGATTACAGGTAGAAGACTGACACCCAAACGCTCTTAATCACAGGGAAAAACATATCCTTCAGGGGATTATATAAACGTTTGTGTATTGTCTCAAAGACTCTCCCTAATGTACTGTACATAAATAAGAACAAAAGACAGGAAGAAACATGAAAGCAGCTGTGAGGTGGTTTAGCTCATACTATAATGCAGTCTTTTTGGACAGTGACAGTGACACACTTTTTTTGTGTGGACTCTGTGCTCCAACACATTGGATTTCAGATTAAACACTTCTGACTGCTTCTACAGTTATCCACCCTGTTTCGGTGGACAGGAAGTACTCAAAAAGCAAACACACACATTAAGATCCCCTCCAGACATGTTTTTAAAAAATTTGTTTGATATGATTTTCTTTAAAAAGCTCTCTTCTAAGTTGACTTGTTATCTCTGTTACACAAAAGAAGTAACTGTTGTCGATTTTAAATTTTGGTATACAAAATGTGGCCAGACGTGGACAGGGACTGTCGCTTGAAGCTGCCTCTCGTTCTGGATATTGCGCCGTCATTATCACATCGTGGTCAAAAGACAAGAGGTGCTTCTTTTTCTTCCAGGCAGCTGGCAACTTGGCAGCTGTAGCAGAGATGCCCTTCATGCGCTTCTCCCCCTCCCCCACACTCGATCTCCACGTGTAGAGCAGACTAGTTGTACTGACGGTATAAATGACAAATGTAGCAAAGTAAAAGGTAGATTACTAGCTCAAGATTATACTCCAGTAGAGTGCAAACACCATTTCAAAACAGGAACATTAAAGTACTCATGTACATTACTTGTAATCTATTACTACCTGCCCCTGACTACCTAAATGTAGAAATGTTGATATGCTAAGTGTGAAATGTACAAATGTTACCTATCTGTGGTTTGCAGAAATGTACAATCCCAACATTTTCTTCAGGAGACTTGGCTGATGGATGTTCACCTCAAACACCTTTAAAGCTGAGATTCAGCACATTCACTTGAGTCACTGTTCTAACTCAAATTTACAGAGTACAGGGACAAATTGAAAGAAAAAGCAAATATATCACTTCACATATACAGTTCTTACAGGCTTCACTGTACTGCATAATGCTGAATAGTTTGCACATGTCAGAGGTTCCCAGTGAAAGTTAGTTATGAGTGAAAAAACCCACAGTGATTCAGTGTTCATTAAAATTCATGAGGAGGTGACAAAGTTTTAAACAGCACCACTGCTTTAATATATTGATACAGCTGGAACTAACGCGTGTAAATCACAGCCTGCAAGGGGTTGGCTTCCTGCTATTACGCTGCGTCTTCTAGTCTGATAATTACTCCAAGACAGTGTCAAGATAAACTCACAATTCAGTTTTATTGCCTCTTTACTTTGTGGATTGATGTGTTATTCATATATTCAAGATGATAAGCTGAAACTTATTAACATAAATCATGAATCAAACCACGTGAGTGATAGGAATTTGTTTGTTAAACTGCTTCGATGACCGTTTCTTTATGTCACCTTTGAAAATCTGTCATCATCACCATGACATTCATTTAAAGTCATAAACACAATTGCCATGAACAAATAAAGACATCAATGAGAAGACTGGAAGCAAATTGCACTTTCCAATATGTTAATGGGAAATCTTTGCTTTGAGGGCACTGTTTTTCCAGTATAAAAATTCTGGTTCTATTTTATGTTTTTCTTATTGTCTACAAAGTCAGTCATAACAGACCGAACCACAATAACTTGAAGGTAGAAAATCCCTGCATCAAAAAGAAAGGGTGCTGAGCAGATGCTACTTCAACTGGTTATTTAGTCACCTAAGAAAAGGCCCACCTAAAAAAAGTACAAAAATCAATATCAGCTTGAGCAAACACTATATTTATAATATTTTCATCTCTTAACTTGGCTGTCAGACAGCTCTTTCCAAGGCAGAGCTGAAGCTGTTATCTCAGACCCACCAGATTCCATTGACAAAAACAATCATTTTACTTTGCAGAACTCTGGAGTTGCTGGTCTACTGCTGTCTCAGTTGGTCTGTGTGTAAGGTAAAGTGGACAAGAAAATATTCTAAATATAGTTTACACTTAATCTGATGTTGATTTTTTAGGTGGCTAAAGCACGTATGGTGCTGCAGCCACCGTCCGCAGCTGTGCATTGCTTGGTTTATTAAAGATGCTAGCAAAGCAACACAGTACATAAAATAAGCACAGCAGAAACATTAGATAGTGTTTAACTATTAATCTATAAATGTCACAGTTCCGAATAAAAATGATAACAGAAGTTCACAAGTTTGCCGATTTCACATATCTCTGCAATTGAAATCAGTCGCCAATTGTCTATCGAGAAGTAGCTGTTGTTGAAATTGCGACATCTTGGTGATTTGGTCAATACCAACACCAATGAGAAATTGATCCTACTACAATATTGTCTGTCCTGAATCCTGATATATCTTATTCGGCTGTGCCACAGAGCTCTGCTGTTGTCCAAAATCTATCAAAACACTGTACATGTATGAGTCACAAAGGTGCATAGTAGCGTTCCTTCACTATCATAAACACTCACTGTAGTTTATCAAAAATGAATCACATGTACATGTCCTGGAGCTGTAAATTCTCATTGATGCACCAAATGTGTATTAATCCACAGCTAAAAATAGTCCCCAACAAATGTAGCATTTACCTCTGTTTGTGTAGCGCTTATTGAAAACGGACTTAATAGGCTTGGTGCTGAATGGCACAGCACAGTAGGGAAAACAGAAAGTAATTGTTGAAGTAACACATTGTGAGTCTTGATCTTTTTGTGGGAGTTGTTGACAATAAGAAAAAAAAAACAGCCTTATCATTTAAGATTTCAGTGGTGGATGGTGGAACAGTGAAACGCTGATTAAAAATAATAACATACTTATCCTGCCCAACAAAGACAGTGCAGGAAAACAATTTACTGTGTAGGAAAAAGGAAGAACAACAGAAGAAGATGAAGCACACAAATAAGGTCTATGAGGACAGCAGGTGTGCAGTAAAGGTAAATGTTACATTTGCAGTAATTGAAAATCACTTTTTTTGCAGTAGGAGAGCCAAACTACAAACAAGCAATCGAGAAACTGATTGAAAACTGTTTTGAATCTGAGATGGGAAATATGAAGCCTTACAAAAATGTAATTTCATTTTCCAGGATCTTTTCTGCAAAGATTAATGTTTTTGTTGTTGTTTCTTTTAATTATACAAAGAAAATGGGTTAAAATAATACAGAGTCAAATGGCTTTATTGTCCATTTCATTTGCATAAAATGGAAATTTGTCATTGGCACTGGAACATAAGACAACACACACCATACACAACAAGACACAACTAGAAAAGTGCACTCAGTGGATTGCAGATCTCTGCCATGCAGCCACTCCAGCTGATCGCAACCTCTCTACACAATTCCAGCAGATGTGCTGCAGTACGTTTTGGAAGCTTCCCAGAAAAATACGCGCCTTGTCTATTTTTGATGGAGCTGCAGTGCATTGCACAGAGCAGACGACAGCTGCAGACATTGTATGAAAATAGATACAATGTAATTATGGGGATGAATTTATATTTCATGACCAAAGCACAGCCACAAATCTGTGATCCATGTCACTTATGATTGGGATTTTAATGGTACTAACTTTGTCTGCAGGCTACAGCACAACAAAGATGGAAATAACAACAATATACACAATTAAAATAGACTAAAAGAAACCAATTAACTACAATGCCTGCTGATTTATTTTATGGTAGAAGCATAAATATCAAGGAAAATTAACAAATCAACAAAATCCGCAGGTGTACTAGAAAATCAGGCAGTAGGCTACGACATGCCGGATGCCGTACGGCAGACAAAACAAAAGCGGGATGCAGCCATGGCTGCTGCAAAGCAGCGCAGCTGCACTGGTGGAATTGTCCCTGCCCACTCCTTGATGGTCAAGATGGCGAATGGGAAAAACTAAGGCTAATTCATCTCATATTGTATCTAACTTTAGTGGATCATAAACATATTGGGTATGGAATTAATCTGCAGATTCTTTCTACGGATGTCTGTTTTTCAGCCATAATGAAGGCCAATATGTGGCCTGCAACAAATGGTAAGGTTTGTTGTTTTTAGCTGAGCTGACATATGGAAAATTTGCAGATCCAACCAACTGGTTAAGAGAAGTAAGGAATCAGCAGTGAATAAGGGTATAAAACAGTCAATAAAACTATTTTGAATCATCACAACCACATGAGGTCCTTGAACTTGAGGCTGACAGGTCCAGCAGTTTGCTTGATTAGCTGCAGACAGACAGATACACACACATGCACAAACATGACCAAATGCATGAAACTCTCCAGGAGATAATTAATGCACACGGACTGCTGTTACTCTTTCTGACAAAAAACATCATTTAAAGTCTTTGTTTCAGCTTCGTCATGATCACACAGCTCACGTTTCACCAGAACATCACCAAAATTCAGTTTGTTCAGAGAATAACTTCATATCCACACCTGTGTGTTACATTAAGATTATCTGTGAATCCAGCGCTACGGGTACCAGGTGAACATGTGCATGACGCTAGTGTGGAGAATGAGTCGGTTAAAGGTGGGACAGTAAAGAGCGATGCAAGGGAAAAACAATACCTGGAAAAAAAATAGACAGATCCAAGAGTGAAATTGGAAGATAAGCCTCCATTATAGCACATCCATGTCTGCGTGCAGAGATGGACTGATACTAAAGGAAACTGATGGATGAAGGTGTGGATGGATGGATGGATGGGCGGATGGATGAGTGGACAGGAAATGAAACTTATAACCCAAGTGAAGACGTCTCCCGGTCTGACAAGAGCAGATATATAATCTAGTCTGCCAGGTGGAGACGGATGAACGGACACAGAGAGGGTGAGACAGCAGGTAATATAAAGGAAGACATGATGCCGTCCTTGAAGCTGAGATTTTTTAAAATGAAAAAGTGTGTGATTGTGCCAAACAGATCGAGGGGGAGAGAGAGGAGAGCGCAGGTGTGTGTGAGTGCAGATGTACTGTAAGTGTAAGTGTGCGTTTGTGCACGTACAGCCAGGTTAAACTGACAGATGGAGACTGATGAAAGGAAGATTATGTACGGAGCGAGGGGTGAGAAGAGGAGGAGAGAGTGATGAGACAGATGTGACAGGACGGAAAGAGGAGGAGAAAAAAATGATTCTTTGTTTGCCTCTTCCTCTCTTCTGTCATCCCTCCCCTCCCTTCACCTTCTCTTTCTCTTTCCTCGTCTCTAATAGGAGCTGATGACGGGGTTGTGTAAACAAAATCAGAAGCCCTTTAGTTGCTTGGAAGCTGTTTTAAATACCACATGCTCATGTCAAAGATGGCCTATCGATTTCAGCACGCACACAAACACACACCGATGCATCTCTTCATCCTGCTGCTCAGTGAACAAGGAGGAAAATGATTAAAAAGCTCAAATCTAATATAACTGCAAATGCAAGTACACAAACACACACACACACACACACACACACACACACACACACACACACACACACGTTTTAATTAACTATTGACAGATGAAATATTTGCTATCTCAATGAGAATTTCTGTATCAGGAACACGATAATAACTCTCTATCATACAAGACCATACATAACCCTCTACAAAAGTACCAAGGGCATAGGTTTAATTTCAACCAAATTAAGCACGGGGTCTGGGGCACTCCATCAGGAATTTCCGTGCCTCGATCCTTCATTTCCTGCATTCTAGTGATTTCTTATGTGCCAATTTATAGTAGAAATATTGTTACTTATGAAAAGGAAAACATAAAATTCAGGTGACTAATGAAGCTTTGCAAAAGTTCAGTCAGTCACTCTCTTTACGCTCTCATTTCACTCAGCTTTTACTCTATCAGCTGACTATCTCGCTTTCACACCTGTAGTTCGGTTCATTTGGTCTGTGGCATAAAAAATTATGCATTGTTGCATTTTAGTTTTGGTTCACTCCTTGTTCACACTGACTTTATGCCAACAAACCAAGAGAAGTAAACATGTAGTTCTACCGACTGACTGGTAACTCACTGATTGGACGCATTTGGCGTTTGTCCTCCTGCATATCAGAACCCACGTTGGGAAATCAAATTCTAGTGACCAGTGGCTCTTAGATGCTTCTCAGGTGTTTATATTTCTGTTGTTTGGTGTCACACAGAGAAATAACTAATTGTAAGCGTTATTAGTGGGCTATTATTAGACCGCAAATCACATGTTATACTTAATGACTAACATAGACAGGATGAAAAGAAGACGTCTTGCGTGTACTGTGGAATCACTGTCACACAATTTTTAATGGAATAAATGAACACACAAGGTACACACAGTAATGGAGTGATACAATGATGACAGTTTTAACAGCTTTTTAATCAGGGAAATATCATCACCGACATACATATGTGTAATCATGGCTACATGTGTATATATAAGCATTAATAAGTTATGGCATATATGTGGCCTTTATTGGGAGTAATTATGAGATTGTGGACAGATTTCAGCATCAGAAGATGGATTTATTATTGGTAAAGCCATTAAAGTCATGCTAAAATCACATATCTGCTGTCATAAAATCCTGTGATTGGTTATTTTTATTTCACACCACAAACAAACTGCACCAGAGTCCATTTGGAAGTGGACCAAGATCAACCTTTTGAAGCAATCTGGATTTGGTTGTTTGGTTTTGATTGACAGCTCTTACACAAACTGTGCTAACTGTACTAACCATGCAAACAGACCTGAAATTTGTTTTTAAAAAAACAATTAGGTTAGGAGAGAAAGTACCCTATGAATCAAACCAGATTTTGCCACAATCTCCCTCAGCCAATCAAACCATTGCTGTCAAGTTTAAAACTGTTCTTCTCACTGCTGTTGGCAGTTGTGACTTCAGGATGGACAGATGCAACCCTCCACCACTCCATTTACTTCCACTACCCAATCCTGCTCCTGATCTGACTATCAGACTATCTGACAGACACAGAACCTCATCTGGGACTCTCTCTCTGAGACAAAGTTAAGCAGCTGTGCAGTGTTCTTCATCAGAGGTAGAAAACCAAAACAAACTGAAAACAATTCTGATCAGGCATACAATTCACCATCGTTTAACTTGTTGTCCACATCAATGTTGAAGGCCCTTAAAAAGTACACAACTCAGTCATAAGTAATTTGCAGGAAAAAATACCATGTGTTTCATATGAAATGTAACGATTCCTGATTTTTTCCCCCCCATCAGCATAACAAGGAAACATGTGTACTGAAGATTTCTTCAGTGTTCACTGTCAACATACTGCATTTCATTTGTTTGACCAAAGTATCCTGGCAACTAACCCACAATTAATGTTTCAAATGTTTTGTGGAGGCAACAAAAAACACTTAATTAGGTGGGGGAAAGATCAGAGTTTTGATTGAATATTTTCCTTATTTTTTTCCTTATCTTTTGGTTACTGGATATTTTCTGTGATGCCTTCTGAAACTAAGTTGTGACTTTGGGTCATATGAGCAAAGCTGGCTTGACTAAATATTGAAAAAGGTAACCACCCACATCTTGAAGCAAAAGAAAAGATAGGCTGACTTCAAATGTTTTATCCAAACCGTGTTCTTATGGTAACCGGAACATTTTTTGTGTGTCTCAAGGGCAATCCATACTGCCAGTACCTTTAAAGCATTTCTGAGAGTTTTTGACACCTAACAGAACAGATATGCTTCCATTTATACAAATGTATGAATCAACACCAACTGCAAGAGAAGCCTGTGTGATATGTGTGAAGATGAAGCCTCCTGCATTTTTATTTTTTATTTTTTATACCTTCACAGTCTATTTATTTTCCCCCGCTGTGCTTGGTGAAGTGTAATCTCCACAGGCAGCCATTCAAATCCCATAAATCTCATACCACTACGTTCAAAAGTAATTTTTTATAACAATATCTATAATTATTTATCAAGGCCCTCAGATCTCTACGAACTTCTCTGGTTTGATTATAGCCGTACAGTGTACAACTTCAATAAATAAAAGCACTACCTGTCGTCTACTTTAAAGCTATGTGTCCGCTGAGCAGATCAATAGTTGTGATGGTATTTATGACATTATTCAGGCTGTTGAAGACACTGCGGTAGAACTGCACTGAAAGGAGAGCTGGCTCTGAATGGAGGGAAGTGTTGCTGTGTATTGAATGGATGGAAGCTGTTTTAGAGCTCAATGATTAACCACTTTTCTTATTCTTTTAGTTAATAAATTACATGTACAGTCACCTTATCACACTACATATTGCTCCTGGTCCCATTTTATAGTTTTTACTGCAACAGATAATCCATTCATTCTGTCTTCTAGAAACTCGAAGTACAAGGCTATGTCACGTTCACCTCCCATCCTGACATAAATACAGCAATCAACTGTCAGCAATGGGCAGGATACAGTATGGAAGGATCGCTAGCATGTCACTGATAGCAGAGGTAGTAATATGACTTCTACTGCTTGTAAGATAGTAGTTTACAGTGTTGAACAGTGTTATAGTAACAACTTAAATACCACTTATTTGCACTATAACACCCCACTGTGTTGCTCTCCACTGTCTCTAATACCCAGAGTCCTGACTGGACCAGCTACTCTCAGGTACCCGCCAGGTAACTTGCAAAAAAGTTTGTGATGGGTAAAAAGCATAATCATACAATGTCACAAGTAGGGGATGGGTAGAAATGAACTGAAAGCAGATTGGCAGGGGGTGAGAACAAAAGTAATCACAGGTGCCTGAGCTAGCTGTGTGGACACTCAACAGCTTCTGCCTGATATGACAACTGTAACACGCGGCAGATAGACAAATGTGCAGAGGACATTCGACAAAACAGCTGAGGATGCAACTGACTGATAGCGACGGGGCAGTTAAGTGGGATATGTGGACATACGAGTACTTCAAAATCAGTTATCATTGTGTCACTTTGCAGGAATCAGCAACAAGTGGAAGCTGACGGAGGGAGTGCTTCGCAGATGTGAGTGGGACAGCACATAACTCAAAATGGTGTAACGATAGAACAGTGTTTTTAATCTATAGACTAAAACTAATGGCCATAGCTATTGGGACATCACCCACTGGTTTGTGGAGTTTGCTGAAATTAACTTGAGTGACCACAACATTTTTTTTGTACCAGGCTGTAAACATGTTTATCTCTGCTGCAAAGTTGGGCATTTTGACATGGGGGTCTATGAGGATTGACTCGCTCCTGGAGCCAGCCTCAAGTGGCTGTTCAATGAACTGCCGTTTTTGGCACTTCTGTGTTAGCTTCGTTTTCTGGCCCTGAGGGTAACAGCTTGGTTTGATCAGAAGTCAGGTCATGGGACTTTAATTCACCGGTCGGTACAGTTCTGGATTTGAACTGGAGACAATTATGGGTAATGGGTCATTTTCAGTGCTGAGCTTTTTGGGTGCTGGTTTGAAAAACTGGACCCGTGCAGGATTCTGCTGAAACCTCGCTAAGATAACATCAAGATAGCAGTTTAAGCACACAGTTTTGGCTGTCAATTTTGGATAGAAAGAAAGACACTTAAGGTTGCGTGAGCCATTATCGTCTGGTATAGATGTTATCAGAATTTAGTGGCATCTAGCGGTAAGGTTGCTGAACTTCTGCCAAGCACACATCGGAGAACTACTGTGGCCCGGTCTACAGAGGACCTGTTCTTTCTAAGCTCATTCTAAGGTAATGAAAACACGATTCTTACTTTCAGGTGATTTTAACTAATGAAAACATAGCTGGTGTATGTTCCTAACCTCCTCTGAGTGACCCCTATGCTGTTAAAGAACATCACATTGACTGAATCAGGCAAATTTGTGGCAAGAAGCACTTGTAATATTAAATATACTTTTGCAGGAGAGAGACAGGGTTGAAATACACACATATACTGCATAGCACTTTATAATGCATGTATTCTTTCTGCAACACATACAAACAGACACCCACATAGACAAGCAAGAACGCAAACCCACAGAGGTACCATGAAGTGCAATTTCAAATACAACTTCACAGGAAGATACAGTACTGTACATGTTCCGACAAAAACAAGTGCACGCGCGAGAGTGCACTCTCTCTCTCTCTTTCACTCTCACACACACACACACACACACACACACACACACACACACACACACACCCTCCAGTCCGCCCACGCTCTCCCCAGATCACGCTATTCATTTCATCTTTGATTCCCTTTACGGAGATGATGAGTTGGAAACACGAAAGGAATCCAGTGAACTGAGGAGAGACCCATTCTATCGCGCCATCTCCCTCTCTATCCTCCTGTTTCTCTTTTTCCCTCCATCTCTGTTTGTTTCTTTCCCTTTCATTGCCACTGTTACTAAATCTGTCCTGTTTTCTCTCACTCTCTTGTTCCCCTTTTTATTGCCTCTCTTCTCCTTACATACCTCCCTGTCTGCCCCCGTTCATCTTTTTCTCCTCTTATCCAGGTTTTATCTCCCTATCTTCCCCTCATTCCTCTCTCTCTCTCTCTCTCTCTCTCTCTCTCTCTCTCACTTGTTCCCCCTCTTTCCTTTTTTTTTTTCTTGTTCACTCCACCCCTTCCCTTGGGGATCTGGCGGATAGTGGATGTTGCCACTTGGGAATGACGAGGGCGGCGAAGCGGTGGATTAAACACTGAACGATCCGCGGAATGCCTGGAGTCTCTTGCACACGAACACAGACACAAACACACACACACTTTCACCACAACACACATGTCACGTCACAGTTGCTTCTGTCTTCACAGTCTATTCTTAGACACAAGAATATCCTCTTTCCCTTCCTACTTCCTCTGTCTGTCTGTCTGTCTGTCTGTCTCTCTCTCTCTCTCTCTCTCTCTCTCACACACACACACACACACACACACACACACGCACACACACTAAGTCAATATCATGAAAGAAGGAAACCCTCCTCAACATCTGACCCAGCCTGCTATTCCCTCTTCACCCCCGTGCCTCTGTTTCCCTCCCTTCATCAATCTTCTTTGCTCTTATCAGAAAACTTCATTAAGGTACTCCAATTAAGGCTGACCAGATTGGTGGTAGCCATGGCAACTATACTGCTTGTATTATGGTCTGGCCAAGAGAGGTAGGGGATGAGAAAGAAAGCAGAAAGAAATAGCTAATAGCTCCACTTCTAATTTTCATCTATGGCAATTGAAAAAGACCATCGTGAGATGGGATCACTCCATCCACAATACAGCAATGTGCGACTTGAAACAAATGCAGGTGAGACGCTAGAGCGGGGGCTTCAAACTGAACCCTTCTGGTTTCAACTACACACCTGTAAAGTTTTGTGACTGCATCAGTAGACAGACAGACAGACAGACATCGAGACAATTGATGTCACTTGGGCCGGATTTCGCACCGGATTACACCATCTATAATTCTTTATTCTTTGCCTTTTTGTTATTAATGGTGGAACGAGTTATACCAAAGCACTGTATTTTAAGATGTTAGGGGGATTTTGTTGTAGTTCTTTGTAAGTCAAGGGTAAGTCATTCATTTTTTCTGTAACCACTTATCCTGGCGGAGGTTTTGGGGGGGCTGGAGCCTATCCCAGCTGACACTGAGCGAGAGGCGGGGTACACCCTGGACAGGTCGCCAGACTATCACAGGGCTGACACATAGAGACAGACAACCATTCATGCTCACATTCACACCAACGGGCAATTTAGAGTTATCAATTAACCTGCATGTCTTTGGACTGTGGGAGGAAGCTGGAGAACCTGGAGAAAACCCACGCTGACACATGGAGAACATGTAAACTCTGTTTGAACCCCCTACCCTGGATTCACACCAGGAACCCTCTTGCTGTGAGGTGACAATGCTAACAACTGAACCATCGTGCTACCGCATATAAAGGAATACTTAATCCCCCAAATGGCAATTTGCACACCATTCGCACATCACCAGTTCTGTTGAATTTGTGAAGAAAACTGTTTTTCTCACATGCCTCTACAGTGAACAAAGACTCCAAAACCAGAACATTCTCCATTAATTCAGGTCATTTGGGTCCATGTTTAACAACAGCAAAACTCCGTCAAAACATCTGTTTACGAGCTCACACAAAACTTGTGCAGTGTAATCCAAGTCTCATTTATCCAGTCGTATGCTCAGGACTTCCCAAACAGACAGCCCTATCCAACGAGAAACTGAAATGAATGTGAAACTTGAAATCTACGGTCACTTCAAGGCCAGATTCAATTAGAAAAAAACACAAAAACAGTTACTTAGCTCCCTAATAACACAAACAAACTAACAATGAGGCAACAGTAGATCGGCAGCTCCTGTGTTCAGTGGAGTAAAATCACTGTTCTACTACTTTATTTTACATCACTGTTTGTAAAAAGGACAACAAGATCAGCTTGAGATTCAGATCTGTAAACAAGTAGCTCACAGACCAGGACTTTATGGGAGATGTCCACACTGTTTCCTTTCTTTTATATCATCTATATTTACTTCACATCTATACTCAGTCTGAGACAGCTGGATAAGGCTCTCAGGCCCTCAGGAGGAGGAGCTAAAAGAGGCAGGAGAGATAACTAAAATAGCCGCCGTAAAGTTGTAAGAGCTAATTTAAGCCGAGGAATAGTGGCTGAACAAATGGAGGCTCGTATATCTCTAAAGGTGCGAAAATGAAGTTAAAGATGACACAACTTTAAGAGGACACAATGATTTTTTAAAGTGCATGAGAGATAAAATTCAAAATAGTGTGATGAATACGAAACTTATCATCCAACACCTGAGCTGCCGTGAGCCTTTATCATTCAACGTATGTGGGGAGCGAGTCAGTAAAAGCAAACCTCCAACACTTCAGATATCTGCTTTGACTCTGTTGTTCTCCCTGAGGCTGCTGCCCCTGGCATACACTTGTGGGTTTGGGCCATTTTGAACTTCAGCTGGCAGTTACACACTGAGTTGGACTTTTTGCTCACATCTTCCACATTACTACGCATAAGAATATTTTTTATCTGTGATTTTATTGCTTCTTGAATTGATCTCTTTAAAAATTTAACAGCAAATCTATCAGTTATACTGTCATCACCTGTTGATCATTTCACTTATGTTGATTCAATTGCTGATAAACGGGCATTCTGTAAAATTTAGCAGTATTATGAAGGTTGGGGCAGACAAAGAGAAGGCATAAACAAAATAAACATTTTCAAGGAGCACATGCATTTCTAAATGTACATATTGTAATACTCTGACATGAGTCTACTGTCTATTCCACATCTTTCACTGTACCTGACGCACATTTGACCTTGTGCCCCAGTATGCTCACGGTAACTGTTCAGTCCTTTACCTTGACTGCATTTGACAAATAAAGCCATTTTAATAAAGAAAAGGCATTGCTATCAGCTGTTTTACAAATGCAGATGTGTGTGCATGTCCCTACAGTGAAAGCCTGATTCAATAGTGGAGAGCGCTGCAGAGAAAGTTGCTATTCCAACTTTGGCAACAACTGCCTATGCTGCAGAGCAACCCAGAATAGGAAGGCACACTTACCAAAAAGAGAGTCTTAAACACAGTCTGAATATCAGCAAAGCATTTCAGAGAAGGACAGAAAATATTGCTCACAAATTATTAGCCTTCTACTAACTGAAGCCACAGGCTAAGGGCTGTGGCTTCAAATTGATGTTTATGTAGCTAATGTTAGCTAGAGTCTCAAATCACAGTGTGTCCACCTCACGGGAGGACGGTGGGCAGCAGCTCCGGAGACAGACCCCCAGTCAGCAGCCGCTGCGACCCAAATCCAGCCAGCACAAACCCGTGCGCTAGGGGACCACATAGCCACAACTCGTGACTGGATCAGAAAACTTTCTGTTGCTGCTGTTACACAAGTCAGACCCAGCACTGCCACTGGCCACCAGCCCACTGTGACACCCAACGCTTGGAGGTTTGTGCTGGCCAAAATTGAGCCATTACAGCTGCTGCCAAAAGGTCAGTGTCTTGAGCTGCTGTCTTGTCTCCTCCTAAGGAAGCAGTCAACAGCGACAGGGAGTGAAGCAGAGGGACTGTGGGGTGGCTAACAAGATAATTATTTGCTCATTTGTGCTCTGATTAACAGAAAGAGATAAAGTGAGGAAAGCAGGGGCTGAGTGAATGTGCTATGGGCAACTTTACAATAAGAAAAGATTAAATAAATCAGTGTATGGGAAACATTGGGTTACTCTATAAAGCATATGCATATTTTCTGTAAAACTTATAAAGGTAATGAAAGTATGTTTGGAATACTGCTATTTTTAAATCACACAATACAATCAAAGTTTTAATGTTCCTTTTGTTTTGATCAAAGCACAGTAGGAGTTAATTTAAAAAAGAAAATCCACCTCATTAAACACACCCATCCAAATAGCCTATATACAAACATTTTTATTAGACATTCACATCCTGAATGATTTGATATCTTGTTGAAGAATACTTGACTTGACCCCCTCCCACAGATACACATTTAATTAACTTTTCCAATATTAAATCTCAAATATTAAATCATTTGGGATATTTCTCAAACACAACACAGCAGCCTCTCAGCCAGCCCCTTGATATGCATACATATGTAAATAGAAATATACACACACACACACACACACACACACACACACACACACATAGATGTTGACATATGGGATAGACGGTGGTTCACCGTTGACCCAGGAACACACAGTCTGAATGGAAATCAACAAGCAGAAGATGATTGTGTACCTTTGAGGTCTGTTTGTCCACCTTCGTCTCAGCCCTCTTTCTTGTGTGCATAAAGACACAAGATGCCAGGGATAAAAACTTGTGAGTTCACCAGCTGCCATGTTGAGAATGAAACTGCCTGTGATTCTGCAAACTTCTCGTTCTTCTCCCATGAAGAAAAGATCCAGCTTAAAGCGCTTTAAATGCACTATTTAAAGCAAAACATTGAGTCTCTTTTCTTGAGTTGTCAGGTTATGCCAAGACTCAGCAGCCCAACAGGTAGAAATCCATTATATGCAGGCACTTTTGTCACACCAGTAGCCCCATTAGACCAGAATTCAATGCAGCTTGCATTTTTATAGATCAGAAGTCATAGTGGGTGAATTGCATCACCCTCCTCGACAGCTTTTATCACAAGCTGACACATGGAATGCGCTGAACGTCTTGAACTGATGATATCTAATAGCATATCTGGGGGTGGACCCCCTCACTTTAAAAATCAATGATTACACTTTGCCATCATTTCAATCAAGCTATTTTCTATTTTTGCTACAGTGAGCCTCCGCTTGCCTCGAGCGGCACAGAAGCAGTGCTGTGTGGAAACTTGTTCAACTAATCCAGCAACATGCTGATCTGTGGCTCAATCTGCCTCCCCGCTGCGCCCTGCAATTTATTTGCCTCTATCTGCACTGAGGGGAAATGAATCACAGAGAAAAGGGTGCTATTCCATTTTCAACCTCCCACCAAACGCTGCTACACAAAGACGCATACACCCTCACATACAGCAGCACAGTGGTGAAAGAAGTGCTAACATCCTTTTCTTACAGTAAATAGAAACAGTTATACAACGATGTAAAAATACCCCTGCATTCAAATATTTACTTATGAAAACATTTTTTGTCAGCTAATGTATGATGAGGCTAAAAAAAATGTATCCACTGATTTAAAGACATCCCTTTTGCAATGTAAGTCAATGAGAAGTCCTTTTGGGACACAGGGCATCAGGGCCCAGTATTTCAAAACTTGTAATCTGGATCAGAATAATCCAGATAAAGAGGCGTTGGTGGCTTAGTAGACTCACAAGTCAGTCTTTAGACGCTTTGCTTAACTAAAGACTGATGACTTTCTCCCTGATTTTGTGTTTAGATGGGCGGATACAATTTCAGAGTTTAAAAAAACTCCCTACGTTGCAGAACCAATAGTAAATCCGCAGGGCGGTCCTTCGGTGGCTCGCTGAACTCTTGTGCTTGTAAACATAGTCCCACTAGAAACAAGTGTAGCGGTACAAAATGGCTCAGCCGTGCTTGCAGAAAACGCCGTCAAAGTTAGTGGATGTTTGTCGTGTTTGCGGCGACACATTCTCGCCAACTAAAAGAAACAAACATAATCTTTTACAAGATCATGACTCATCTGTCCGGCCGGACTATAACGTTAGAGGGAATCGCCTTGTTGTTTACAAATACTTCCGGGTAGAAAACCAGCAGAGCTTTTAGCTATATATATAGCCTATATATCACATTTTTCATATCACTGTATCACCATTTAGACTAATCCGATGTTTGTAAAGTCTATAAACACAATGATTGAACAAACATTACTATTTCTGTGTGCACGTTTAGCTGGGCTAACCGTTAGCTGTTAGCCCTGTTAGCCGTTAGCGGTGTCTGTAATAGGTAATAACTCGTTAAACGATCCGTGAAAAAAAATATCTTTTCCAGCGCATATCTTAGTTACAACATGATTGAGCTAGCAAAGCAGTTTTGTGTTGCTGTGTGTGGTATTTATTCAGTTTTGGGAAATCACGGTGTCTAGAAAGCATCAGTGGCTGCAGCTGACAGGGACAGCTAACACTAGCAGCAAAGCTAACAACAGGATGTCATCTGTTAAAAGCCTCCCGTTGTCGGATACGACATGAAACTACTCCAGTTAGCTCAATAATGTTGTAACTAAGACATCCGCTGGAAAAAATATTTTCTTCATGGATGAGCACATGTTTGATAAAACGGAGTTTAATCCTTCGGCATCCATTTTCAAGCTCTCTGTGTGTTTGTTTCCTTGCAGACGAGAAAAGGGAGAGCGCACATTTCCGAGAAGGTGTGTCCTTTTAAAAAATGCAAGAGGCGTTGCTTTGTTACTGGCCATTTTCGCTGGTGTGTTAAACACACTTTAGAAAGGAGTGTCCCCAGACGAAGGAGGAGATCTCTGATTGTCTGGTGGCGAGACTAGTGGCTTAGTGGTAGAGCAGGTGCCCCATGTACAAGGCTGTTGCAGCAGCAGCCCGGGTTCGAATCCAGCCCGTGGCCCTTTGTTGCATGTCATTCCCCCTCTCTCTCCCCCTTTCACACTTACCTGTCCTGTCCAATAAAGGCAAAATGCCCTAAAAATATCTTTAAAAAGAATAATCTGGATAATGAAATCCTCCTTTTCTCAGTCAGGATTCAGGGTGATCCTGCTGACTTTATCTGGGTATTTCAAAACATTGGCAGGGTGGATCACTTTGATCCCAATCTGACTGGATACGGATTTCCAAATCTCATGACTCCGCCCATCGATCTGAAATGTTTCCCCTTTGGGGGCGTGGCTTACAGATTATTACGCGTTGCGCTCTGTCTCTATGGTGTACTACTTCACAAAAGGAGCAGTTGGTAGCACAGCTTTCACAACAAAATGTAAATTTACCATTACCTAATGTGTAGCGTTTTTAAGACCATACGAAGGCCACCCACCATCTGATGTGAGCCAGCTATTTGAATTGTCACCTACTTAAAACGTGGGTATACCCATCTCTAATTGAGCCAAGGTCATGCTAACGGTAGCTAACATGGCTCCATTGACTTGCATGTTAAGTAGCTAGCAGGCTAGTGAGGTAGCTGGCTTTGTTGGTGTATTTTGCGGTCTATGGCTTAATTTAAAAGGGAATTAACCTGAAGTACGTCATACATGAACTCTTTAAACACCAACCTGTTCAGAATTTCGTTCAAGGTTATGTTATTGCCAACACAGCGGACTTTTACATTTTTTTTTTTTCATGTGTGCAGAGCAGACTGCTGCAGTATTGGAAAAATACACAGTACTAGTATGAATTATGCGGTTCATTCAGAAGTGTCAGAGGACTGAGTTGTTGTCCATGTGCTTATTATGTTAATCACTGTGTTGTTTCTTGCACTCTATGTAAAGAAAATAATGTGCTGTACAAATAAATTTGCATTGCATTACATTTCCTTGCCTTTGTCTGACCACAATGGATGTTTTGGTACAAACAAGTTACAATGTTAGGTGAAACTAGACATTGAGAAATAGGTCTGTATTTGTTACTCTTATTTAAAGCAGTTTCAGGAAGTATGACCAAACAATAATCCTGAAATTTGGTATCAAATTGATCCAGATATCTGCCTTATCATTTGAAATACCCAAATGCATCCTTTATCTGGATTAAAGGGAGGACTGGATTACCAGATCTGATCCTCAGGATCAGGATCCTCTTGATCTGTGTTGAAATACCCAGGTTTCAGATCAGATCAGGATTTAATCCAATCCAGCCAGGATAATCCTATCAGATCACTTTGAAGTACTGGACCCAGGTGACCAACTTTGGAAATTGCAGTTGCACTGTTTGACCACACAACAATTGGCTTCAAAGTACGGCACTTCCTGGAGGCCTGGTTGTCTTGAGCTGTTGCTCAAACTACAGGCTGTACTTAAGCATTTTTGTATTGCCCTCCACCTGTGCCTCCAAGATGGAAACACAGAGTATAGAAGAAAATCAAGAGGCAGACTCATCCCCCTCTCTAGCCCTTTTTAAACAGGAATTGTGCAAATTTGCAGGAAAGCCCACTCAGTCTTTTTTCAGCATTGACAGTTTAAAAACAAAACCAGGCAGTGCAACAAAATGCCGCCTACCTACTTTTGTTTATACAGAATGTGCCTTTTTCGGGGCAATGGGTGGCATGAGCAAGTAACAAAACGCGTAGCTCAGTGTGTGACGTAAACAGTGATGTGGGAGGGAAGCCGCGGCTGGTCAGGCGGCGATAGTCAAGCGGCGATTCTCTCGTAAGTCGGCCCGTTCTTCACCCGTCATCTGACGGTTAATGGCCTCTTCATTTGCGAGGGCAAGGAGAATGCGCAATTCTTTGTCTCCCCAGTTGCTCATTTTTACAGTGTCTGTCTGGGCACCTCGGATCAACTTGCCATTCCGCTTGCAGCTGGCCGGCAAAACAGCCCAACATTCGCGGAAAATCTGGCAGTGTAAAAGGGGCATCTGTCTCTCAAACTTGGACCAAAATCCTATCAAACTGCAAAACAAGGCAGTGCCAATAAAATTTAAATCAAGATTGTTACTACGCTGCCTATATCTTGCCTAAAATGTTTTAGAAACAAATTTTAGTGCCGTGTTTAGTAGCTGTAATAGCAAGCGTTTGCGAACAGGAGTTGGGCGCCATGGTGTTTCCTGCACAATGAAAACAATTTTTTTTAAAAATGTACAAAAACTGAGATTAAATGGTAAAACTAAACAGCGCTGATCAGATACAAACCAAGATTCTGTTACTGAGTTGCCTATTTCTCACCTCAAATGTTTTTAGAAGGGTGCTTTAGCTTATTGTTAAACTGTCATATGAGATTGTTTCTTGCCAGCTGGCCACCATTGTTTCAACCTCATGAGTTTGCATTATGTCACCCACCAGCTGGAGTGTTTATTGTCCTAGAGTGGCACAGTGCCTTCTGGTATTTGTAACTTCTCTCTCTCTTGAGGAGGAATGTCCCTTTTCTCTGTTGTCTCTGGTCATGTAACGCCTTTCTACTGCAGAGACCCCCTAGTTCTATTAAAAGGCCAACTTTCCAGCAGTGAAATGCATCTTTAACTATATTTTAGAAGCTGATCTGTAGAGAAAGTTAGCAACTAGCTGGTGAACACTTGAGTATTTAGAGGCTAAATGACCAGATATTCCTTCAGGACTTGATGGGCACAAAAAACAGAGGAGGAGTATGACTATTGAACTTTCATCAGCAGGCCATAAACAGGGCTAAACACGAATGATAATGTTGTCCAAAATCTGCTGGATGTATAAAAAGGGAACTGCTAACCATTTCATCTTAAAAGGTGGTGTGTGGGGATATCAGTGTTCTGTTTATAGCTTCTTTCTGCTGCCAACAAGTGGCAAAAAATCAGTTAATGCAGGCTTATCTAAAGTCAAGGAACCTAAAAACCAAACTAATTCTTTTTAAAGTACTTTGCTACTTTCCAACACTGCTTATATCCGTATGTGCACACACGCGCCAACATTTACATGCACACATCCCACCACACTCACACTCCAACTCATGCACAAATTGCCATCCCCTGACTGTAATCCAGTATAGCTTAGCGGTGAGTTATAGCCCATTATTCCCCTGCTATACAACAGCCTTCAGACTATGGAGGTAGGAGATAGCGCTCCTCAGGCGCTTAGCACTCACACAAAGCCTATTCTACCTTGTCTATGAGAGGCAGCCAGGGAGGACCTGGGCTGCTTATCAGTATATATACTGGGCCACAAATGGAGGAGTGTTGTGTGTGTGTGTGTGTGTGTGTGTGTGTGAGAGAGAGAGAGAGAAAGCATCTATCCCAGAGGTGTCAGAGTTATCTCCTGAGGCCAGAGAGAAAGAGAGAGACACGAGGTGAGAGACACGAGGTGAGGGCAAGACAGAGATGGATGGAGAGGAGGAGAGAGAGAGAGAGAGGGAGAGAGAGAGAGAGAGAGAGAAGAGAAGAAGAGAGGAGAGATGTATTAAAAAACAGAAAAAGTGAGAGAGAGCGAGAGATGGGGGAGAGAGTAAGTGCTGTCAGCGATGCGCAGGGAGGCGTGTAAGACATGGTCAGTGTGTCAGTGGCTGTATCTATCCCACACTTATATTGACACACTTAGCTGGACATACACACACACACACACACACACACACACACACACACACACACACTTGAGGAACCAGATGATGTTCATCATACACCATCTGCAGTGGCTGAGTCAGAGTCATGTGATGAACAATCAGTGGAAAACTGATCTCAGGAAAGCCCACATGAACTCACACTGCTAATGGAACACTGAGCACACAGGTGAGCCTGACTTCAGATCAGGTGATGGAAAGACCTGCACTGAGGCTCTCAGATGATGGCATGGACAGATTTTTAAACTGAAATGAACTACATTGTTCTGATAAAACAATAACATAATTGTTCTGTGACACGTTGTTTTATGCAGGACAAGTACAATTATCTCACTTTTAAAAAAAAAAAAAAAAAAAAAACTGATTAATTTAAACAATTTATTGGAATGCTAATTTACTCTTTTACCAGTTGTTTGTTACCTCCACTGGCCATAAGCCTGGACTGGATCATGTGTTCTGTTGTGTGTGTGTGTGTGTGTGTTTGTGTATCTGTCTCTCTCCACTTGCTCTCACAAACTACTGGACCCATCAGCCTAGTATTTTGTGTGCACATGTATGCTCAAGGACCTTTTATGGTTTTCAGTGATCCACAAATGCTAAAAAAAAAAACTGTTTTATTGATTGTTTAATTCCGACATTAGCTGACTCCTCACTCCTGTTAACTGGCTGCTCAGGGCTGCAAGTGATCAACACCTGCTTTAGTTCTAATCTTGTTTCCCCATAGGGACAATGCACATGGCAGTTTTGTAGTGTTGGCGGATTCTTTTGTTGGTATTTTTACGTTGACATTTCAGATTGCTGGTGTCTAGAAACTGTTTCTGTCCAGATTTGCTTTCAGGGTTTGTATTCATTCAGCAGTGATCGTTTAAAATGTTGAATTATGACAGTGAGCTGCTGAAATGCTTTTGTCAGTTATGATGGCAATACACAGCTTTTTGGTCAACATGACAGGGCAATGCGCTTACCAACAGAAATTAACGTACACTGGATGTTTTTGTAAATTTTGCACACAATCACAAAACTAAGGGCATTGATGGCAGTTGGCTCGACAAAAAACAAGTCTTACTTTCTGTTGCAGGCCACATTTTGGATTTCATCATGGCTCAAAAACTGACATCTATAGTAAAGATGGGTCTCATCTTGAACCCAAGCATCTGGAGATTGATTACCCTTACTCCAATATGTTATGATCCATTAAAAAAAGGCATGATATTGTATGAAAAAAATCCCCATTTTTAAATCAGCACATTGATATCATCATCTTGACTGTAAGGGAGCTCGATCTGTAATGTCAAAGTATTTTCATACATTAGGCACAATTTGAAAAATGCAGTGCTTTTGGTTGTTGTTGGTTTTGACAAATATGGCATACTGGGTTTTTTTTAGTACCCTTGGACCCTGCATAATTAGCTCTTCTTCTTTTCATTCTGGGGTACTGCATCCAAGCCTTTAGTCACATTGCTACTCTACTGTCTTGTTCAAGATGTCTTTTTTTTCTTTTGCCTTGATCTTGATTTTATTCATGTTTGATGAAGCTGAAGATACATTACTAATGCTCATTAAACAAGACTAAGACTCTACAGCCTTAAGTACTTAGCTTTGAGGAAAATGCGAACATCAGCATGCTAACATTCTCACAATGCTACCATGCTGAGGTTTAGCAGGTGTAATGTTTACTATCTTAGTTTAATGGTAACATTTGATAATTAACACAAAGTACAGCTGAGGCCCATGTGAATGGCATCAGTTTTGCAGGTATTTAATCATAAACCAAGGCTAGAGGAAAAGTGGATCACCAAAGTAATACAAATCATTCTGAGGTAAACATTAATGTTGGTATAAATGTCATGGCAATTAAATCAGTAGTTGCTGAGATATTTCAGCCTGTATCAAAGCGGGATGCAATCTATAGAGCCACACCGATAAAAGTCCACTCTATGGTCACCTAACTGACCTGACTAGAGACTTTTATTAAAATATCTCGAGTTAGATTTCAACACATTTACTGATGTGGAGCAACATATCACATTTAATAGAAATTGGGGTTAAAAGACCAAGGCAGTTTATTCAAATGCTTAAATATAGTTTAACAAGAAAAAAACACTTCCTCCACCACAAATAAATGTCATTGATTTCAATGGTAACATCAAGGTGAAATAAATATGCTCAATACACACACCTTTTCCTGGCAAGGCTCTTTATCTGAGAAAAACACGCTTTCCAATTTTAGCATCAATGGTTGGAGACAGCTGAACATTTCACTGTGCACATCGCTGTACACACACAACGCCACGCACATGTGCACACATGGTGCTGGGCAGCAGACTTGAGCAGACACCTGCTCCCTTGCCTGGAGTTGTTGTGAACAGGTGAGGAAAAGCTCAACTGCTGTGACAAGCTAAAACACAACAACACAATTCCTCGGGGAGAGAGAAGAAAAAAGAAAGTGAGAAAAAGAGACAGATAGAGAAGGAGTGAGGTGGAGAAGGAGAGACGCCAGCTGGGATGCAGGTGGGTACAGATTCCATGCACTCAGTCAGATAAGGATGGTGGGAGGAGAGGAGGAAGACAATGAGGAGAGAAAATGTGTGTGTGTGTGTGTGTGTGTGTGTGTGTGTGTGTGTGCTGGAGAGAGAAGCAGACAGTGGAGGTTAGGAGTCAGCAGGTTAATCCTGGTGGGAATAAAGAGATTGACACAGAGTTGAGTCCATCTCTGTCAATCTCTGCAGCCCAAACTGACTGAGTGACCTCATGATTGACTGGCTGACTGGCAGAAATCCCTTTCTGATAACTGACAGGCACACTGACTGAG
The DNA here is from genome assembly GCF_011397635.1 of Epinephelus fuscoguttatus. NCBI lineage: Eukaryota > Metazoa > Chordata > Actinopteri > Perciformes > Serranidae > Epinephelus > Epinephelus fuscoguttatus. The sequence goes on along the minus strand of NC_064768.1, from coordinate 12,605,993 downwards.
TGGCTGGCCGGTTTTATAAATCTCTCCACTGATTGACTGTTTATGTCAGGGATCACCTGAACGAATAAGTGAATTTTTGATGAGTAATTAATGTTACCTGTTGACCAGGGACAGAAGGATCAGACGGTTTTACTTGCCTGGATGGTGGGTTGATAAATTAGTGAATGTCTGAAGCAGCCCAGTCACCAGAAGAAAATGTTGGTATTGTATGTGTCTGCAAACCACGATTACGTTACAATTGCATGTTTCGTATATATCATATCAACATTTCTAAATTGACATAGTACGTGAGCTGAATTTGACATCTGGAGGTGGAGGAGATGGTGTGACACCTTGGTGAGATGCCTGCCAAGCTGCAGACCTGCAAACAACAAAATTGGTTGTGATTCAGGGAGACATCGCTGGGTTTTCACTGACTTTTAGGCACAACAAGTTGACGTTGCTGCTGTTCCTGCAGCAATTGTGCCCCCACACTGGGTGTTTCGAGCCAAAACCTGCCATTTTTCTAACCATAACCAAGTGTTTTTGTGCCCAAACCTACCCACACTTTAACCACAAAGCAGTTGTTTCTTCATTTAGGCACAGCTGTGATTCCTGCTGGGATAGTGCCATGAAAAGTGGTTTTTGTACAGAGACACTGACAGCTTCTACAGCTATGATTGTGCTGTGTTTTTAAGACCAATTTTTTTCTTATTGCAAGTGTTTTTTTTTGCCCTAAATCCCAGAATACAGTACTTACAGTATGCCTGGTTCACACTACACGACATTTCTGTTCGTTCTGACAGTCACTATGTCACATTAGGCGATTGTAGAATCATAAAATCGTGCTGTGACTTGGCCGACTGACAAGACAGACAACACGATGGTCCACGCCAATTATCCCTGGTCGTCTTTCACGACGTGTGTGATGTCATCAGATTATTCTTGTCCTATTTTTATCACTATTACTATTATTTCAGTCACTGTGTCTGTTCATGCACCAGCCCAAACTGGGTGTCAGGAGCTACATTTGAAGATCCACATGCAAACTGTGCAAGTCACTGAATCCTCCGCATAAAGTTCCTGCAAATGTTTCATAATAAAAGCCTATTTAGAAAATAAAGGGATTATCTTAGCCGAGGGGCTTTTAATTTGAAACAGATGCAGGAAGTGTTGAGTTTGAAATGATGGCGCGATGCATTAACTCTATGAAGGCAAAGGGGAGTGGATAAAAAGTAAAAATATAAAAATAGAGAGGGAATAATAAATAAGGGCCCGTTTACAATGTAGCCTGTTTCAAATAAAGCTGGTAGCCTCTGCAGTTGTGGTGAGTAAAAGCCCCGCCGCTATTTTTTAATTTTTTTACTTTCTATGCTCTGTTACAAAGAAATGACATTCTTTGCTAGCCTGATGCTAATGGCAGTACTCACCTTGTTGCTAAAGTGCCTCTGCTGTTTCACACCATCATTTTTCCCTTTTTGACTCTGTGTAGTAACATCCCTCAAGGAAATATCTAAAGGGCTGGGGTGTTGCTGCCGTACAGATCGCTCTGTGTTTCTATTGGTCAAAGTGACGGCTGTGACGGCAGAAGTTGTGAACAACAAAAAGAAAATCAAACTTGCTAGACATTCTGTTGGAACGTCGTAAGGCGTCCCAGACGTGGCGTCAGTTGTCGTCTTCTATGACTACATGAGATGACATGATGGATTATCGCGTACAACACTAGTTGTCACTCATGATCCACGCCAACACGGTATGACGCTGCTTCAGGCTATAAAACAGGCTGATATCGTGCAGTGTGCACCTGGTATTAACCACAGCTTTGTTGAAATGTTAAATTTTTGCTGCATAATAATGTGCAAATGTAATGTATCCATGGTTTGTAGAAATGTACAATGCCAACATTTTTTCTGGCAATTGGGATGTTTGAAGGTGGAGATTTCTTACATGGTTCATGGTTTGGCTATACAATTAGTTTTCATATTCTTTGTAATAGAACATGGACTGATGTTAGCTTGTTAAGTTTCCATCATCTCTCTGATCTGATTAGGGTTGTTGATCCTTTAATAATCATCTCATATTCTATGTGTCTATATCTGTAGTTATGTTATGTTTGACCAGCATTCTAACAGTAGATTACGCAACCTGTTGATAAAAAATGGTTTTTTTTTTCCCCTCAACGGTTAAAAGTACCTCTAATTTAACCTAACCTTTTAAATTAAGTCAAGTCAAGTCTTTATTGCCACTTTGAAAAAACATCGATTGGAATTCACTTTGGTGTGTAAGGCCCACACAAAAGAGTACAAAAACGAAATACAACATCTGGACAAGACCCACACTCAGGACAGAATGACAGACTAGAGAATTAAAATACATTCTGGCATAAAAACAGATGATCATAAAACTACCTGTTATGGCTAGAATAGATAGAGGAAACATTTTGCTAATAAAGGTGCTGATTACATATTCAAAAATAAAGACAGCCTAAACGCTGTTATTCCTGGTGCGAAAATAACTTCATTTATCCAGTGTTTCATCAAGAAATTGTAAATATAAGCAGTGTTTAATGTGTGTGTAAGGAGCAGGTGTTGATAAAAAAAGGCAACTGTTAATCAGCCAGTCAGTGTTGAACAAATTACATATAAAACCATTTGTTTTGATCAGAGGTAGAAGAAATACTCAGATCCTGAACTTAAATAAAAGTAGCATTGATGCATAACTGAATAGGCCTAGTGGGCACAGGGCCGGGGGTCAAAAGTGTCAAGAGGCTCCCTGGCAAAATATCACTCAAGCTAACTAACTGAACAGGAAGTGACTCAAAATGAACACATAGGGACAAAACCACAATAAGATGCATGTGACTGCAAAAGAGACACAACAGAACAAAAATAACAAAAAAGAGGCAAAAGCACCACAAAGTCTGTGTGTGGGGCCTTTGCATATAAAAGTCCAAAAATATCAGCTTTAAAATGTACTTCACCTACCAAACATCAAAGTACTCACTCACAGAATGACCAATTAAATACCATTAATGGGTCATAACTATGAGTTATGAGTTTTTCAAATGTATATTTTTGGTGCTTTGGGCTCCACAAGCCGAGTGCCATGTAGTTCCATTATATTTTAGAGAAGGCATACATCTCTATGGCCAATATCTCAAACATTCTGCAACTCACATCAAACAATCTAGACTGATATATAGCATTACAAGTAAGAGGAAAAACACACATTTTTGGTTGGGATGAACTGTTTCTTAAAGTACAGTATTTGAGTAAATGTATTTAGTTACATTCCACTGCTGGTTCTAAACACTGCATGAAGTTGTTGAAGTATTTTTTGGAGGTGACAACAGTTTCTGCTCACAAACACTCCTTCACCTTCACTGTCACCAGCTGTAACAGTACTGCTTCAGCGAGGCAGCTGCTTAAATCTGACATGCTTTGCCTGTGTGATTAGTGTACTGACACTCTTCATGTCTCGTCTGCGCTAAGTGTGAAGTCCTGTTACAGTTTGTCCTGCACTCTCTGTGTCAGCTGTGATGTTCCTTGTAATGCATCACCGCCAATTAACCAAGTCAAATTCTGTTTGCCACCATTGTAGTTGGCACATCCAGACGACACTGATACTAATTGTCTCTTTGAAAGAGCAGAGCTGAAACCGCTTGCATCCGACTTCTCCTCTCTGATCCCTTTTCAACATTAAACAAATCTATTAAGCTTTAATCCAGTACTTTGGGGAGTTGCAGTAGGTGTTCAAAGTGTTCAAGTGTCCAAGTTAGAAGAAGTGCTCTGGCAGGCGGCCGGACCACCTGCTTACTGGTCAGCTGGCCGATCACTACAATTGAAGTGGTTGCAAAAGTTCCTCTTTCTTGATTAATCTCATTCATCTCCTCTAATCGTAAACTGTAAAACAAAGCACTATTGTCTCTCATTTAACTCCATATGAGGGGTCTTGTTGTAAATGTTTAATGTAACAAATTAGAGCTTGGAAGATGCATTGGCCTCTCTCCATAAATCAGGCTAAAGCTTCTGTTGCATCAAAGTTTGAAGATTGTTTTTAAAGGTCCAGTGTGAGGGATTTAGGGGGACAAATGGGCAGAAATGGAATAGAAAACAGCTATGTTTTCTTTATCACCTAAGAATAAGAATCATTGTGTTTTCATTACCTTAGAATGAGCCCGTTTATTTTTACATAGGGAGCGCATCCTATGGAAATTGCCATGTTGCACTGCCATGTTTCTACAGTAGGCCATACCATACCAGACACTGACTCTAGGGAGGTCCATTTGTGTTTTTGCAGCAGCAACCATAGTTAGCAGCCCCTCCGCGAAAAGCAAGGTCAGAAAAACATTTTTTCTTATGTAATACTAGTTTTATTCACCGGATCTGTTCATTTAGGATAAAAATAGACCTCTGCAGATATTTTGGCTTCAGAAAAAACTTCCTGAAGAATCAACATTGAAGGAATTCTAACCAGGAGAAGTTTCAGCTGGCTGCAATCTGCAATCCTCACTGCTTCATACCACTTAACTCCCCTAAATATTACACACTGCTCCTTTAAAATCTGCCTCTTGCAAGTTCAAGACTCTTAAGATGCTGAGCAGCTGGATTGAAGGTCACAAGGGGATAAAAGGGTTTGCAATGATACTGCTCAGTCATCAACTATGACCATTATTTTTTATCCTCTTTAGCTCTTCACCACGATTTCCCCACCCCCAAAACTAAAATACTTTTTAAGTGTTGTTATGATGTCTGCAGAGGCTCCAGTTCACTAAAAAGATCTGGCACTTTGCTAGAAATGAGGGTCAAAGAAAAATCTCTGGAGTCCTCTCAGCCCTGACTCTCGCACCGACCTTTCCTTTCACATCTCCGAAAGGGTGCTGCTCTCCAAGCTGCTGCATTAATTGCTGTCATGACACAGACTCACAACTTTCTTTCTTGCAGCTCAAATGCAAAACAAAACCACCAAACAAAGCCTCATGGCCTCATCCTAACCTCTGAGCGAGCGCTCCAGTTTTAACACCCGTGCCGTTTTTAGGCTTTTAGACATTTTTCCCCTCACACAGAATGACAGGCACATTTACATGCAGTTTGGTATTTATGAAGGACGTTTCATTAACTATTTATGGCTAATTGTCCGAGTTAACAAGGTGGGATGTGAGGCGCTCAAGTTAAAAATTACAACTTGATTGGAACTGACAAGTGGAAACTTGTGTGATTAAAGTTTACACATGGTCCTATAAATCAGGTCTTGTTTCGCATTAGCAACACTTCTTCTTTTTCTACTTTTCCTCTTTCCCACATGGAACACATGCACATTTTTATATATTTGGCTGCAGATCATTTCTGTCTAGCATATGACATCATTTTTTAGACTTTTCCTCTGGGCCAAAGTGAAAAAGTGTATTCTAAAGTGACTATATCTGTAACCGGCTGGCTGTCGGAATTTTTAAGAGCAGACGAGGTGACTGAGAGGAGAAGGTTTACCTGGAGGTGTCCACACACACGCACACACACACACACACATATAGAGAAAGCCTGAGGCAATGTGCTCTTCGGTCCATTAAATCAGAGCAAATGTAGCTATCAGGAGAATGTCAATAAGATTAAGAGCAGATCAGAGAGATCACTGAGATCATATCATCAGAGACGCGACTGACAGATGCAGACTGATAGACAGACAGTCTGTCTTCTGCCATCAGACACTCAGATCACATCATTAAACAAGGAAGAGGAGCAGGCAGACAAACATCAATCGCTCTAAGATATCTTACAAAGTATACAAATAAAACAGCTCCACTGTAGACAAACTGTACTGCTACAAAGAAAAGTTTACTTCTCATAATGTAAATGCCACCTTGACACCATGCGTAAAGATTTCCTGACAGCATTAGCGATGCAAAGTGGTCTGAAGATCTTAAAAGCACAGCGAAAAGAAAGGGAGGGGGGTGGTTACCTGTGTACCCAATGAAGACAGCTGAAGTGCTTTTTACATGACATAAGCTTTTTACATGACAGTTTAAATGAAAAATTCCCCTCTTGGGTGAGATGCGCCTCATCTTTTAAAGTGCCGCGAAAGTCGTTTCAGCTGCAGCTTGATGCGGCCGAGGAGCCCGTCTCAGCTGCCTGGGCCAAAAACAAATTGCTGCCATTGCAGCTTGATGAGGAGGAAGGGCGAGGCTGCAGTTCGCACCTTTTCATTACTCAACGTTTTTGACAGCTTATCTACCCCATGTTAAAAAATCCCTCCCTTCAAAAGGCTTGAGAAGCTGACTCAGGTGGGTTTAGCTGTGAAAAAGAGAGAAAAGGAGTGACAGAGTAAATGGGGGAAAGGGGAAATACAAAGAAAAGGAAAGACCCCATTTGGAGTTACTGGGGTCCAAAATAACGACTCTTTAAGTAAGTTAATCACAACTCACAGATATATCAAAGTAACAAATGCTGCAGAAGACGAAACTGTAATCACAAGAATGCCAATTAGCAGCATTTATCATTTATAAAAGAGATAATGCACTTCACAGTGTAATCAACTAGGGGGGACAAATATATGCGAATGTACAGTACTGGCATTCATTTGTAATGTGAACAGTGGATTCTACGAGGGTGCCATGCCATTAATTTGAGTGCCCAAGATTGCGAAAACCCATTAAGCTGAAAATACACCACCATGGCGTGGCGCCTCATGTGACACACATCAAGTGCTGCCCCTAGCACACACTGGACACATCGCACTGCAGCTCGTTAACAGACAACCACACAAGGTTATTACCACCTTTACTGACAGATCTGTACCTCTTCCACCTCTGTGTTAAAATCATGTGTAGAGAGCCCCTAATTAAAATTGATTTCTCACGTGAAGAGCCAATCTCCAGAGCTATGACTCGCCAGGCAATATCTTTTGGGCCATTGTCTTTATAATGACGGGATTGTGGGTTGGTTAGCCCCAACTTGGTCTCTCGTCATGCAGTCTTTGTCACACAGGAGACAGCAACAAAGTTCTCTTTAGGCATCCATGGTGAGGAGAGGAGTTGATACAGGAGCAGAGAAGAAGAGCTGCTATGGGAGCTGCTACGTACGAGCAGAGAGCGAGTGGCGGAAAAATGCATTTAATTCTAGAGTGGTGAGGACTATCATAAAGTGTCGTGGGGTAGCCTGTCCAGGAGCGCTAATGTACGTCTAGCTGCCACTGGTGTGAAGTACACTGAAAATAATAGGGGCGTATTTTTTGACGCATGGCCTTTAGTCCGAAAAATGTCCCACTGGACCAAAAGCTTATTTTTCTGGCAGACCCTTATCCAAAAAACAAACAAGGATTGCTCTGAAGTCCCATTTCTTCAAAAAATACACACTCCCTACAGTTAGTTTCCGTTTCCCAGCTGTGTTTGGACCATCAGTCCTGATGTTTTTACTAACCCTTCGTGGCGTTTCCCAGTGGCATTTGAGCCACCAATCCTGGGTGATTTTACTACCATTTGGGGTGTTTCCAAGCAGCATCTGAGCCACCAATACCAGGTATATTTACCAACCCTTAGCTGTGTTTCTCATCTGTGTTTGAGCCACCAGTACCAGGTGTTTTCCCAGCCTTTTACATCATTTCCCAGCAGCATCTGAGCCACTGATCCTGGATGTTTTTATTGACCCACTGCAGTATTTCTGAGTAGCATTTGAGACAGTTTGAGACTGCTCTTACAGCAGCTTTTGTGCTTGGGTATTTTAAGCCAAAGCATGATCTCTTCCTAACCACGATAAAGTAGTTTTTGCGCCTAAACCATGGACGTTGTTAGACCTGGGCATTCCCAGCTACAGCCCCGGATCTTCTGGGCTCAGCCCTGGATCTTTTAAGCCTCTGCTTTGTTTGGTTTTTGCTAATAAAGCACCTTGTTTCCAACTTAAAATCCACAGCACGGCACGGGAGCACAAGAGACAGCAGCGCACCCAGCACAGCAGCACAGCAGCACACAACACACTCACTGTCACACCAGCTTACATGGCATATGTACATGACTATATGTTTGATTTTTTGTTTTTGTATATCCCTAATGGTATTTAATATATACACATACAACTGTCCGTTTCGTTTTTTTCTTGCATTTCCCACTCCACACTGACCAATACACACCTACTACATGTGAAACAGATTTTCTCCTCTGTGCTTTGGAGGCTCTATCTCCACAACGGCTTGGTCGATTTGAGTGATTGACACCTTGTTCGATTAGAATGACGCTATACCCACCAACACGAGATTGACAGCACTGTAAGCCAATCAGAGTCAGCAGAACGCCATTGTGGGGGAGGTGCTGGCTGCTGTATGCAGACCTTGTTATGCTTACCCCGGGTCCTAAAGCCGTCATGTTCACCTGGATTCATTTGAATGCAGAACAACATGTCCGTCTACCAGGATGTACCGTGTTTTACTGGTAGAATAAACTTTTTACGGCAAAACAACAAAGGTAAGAGAAATTTTACAACCATAGATCGGTTGTTGTTCTTTGGCCTTTATCTCTCTTATGCTTTGGTGTACAGTGCTTTGGTGCATATGTGTGGAAAGAGCAGGCTCAGCTTTCATCTGAAATGAACGGCGTGTGTTTTGCATAAAGTGGCGTCGAGTTAGAGACTGAAATATGCCGAGTGGGTTGGCACATCGGTGCTGTATGGAGTTTGATGTGTTGTTATTTATTTAGTTGTTGTTTGAGCTGTGTTTGGGGCATGTTTATACAACCTTGTAGCCCAGGTTCTGCTGTTTAATTTGATGTGCAACATCACTATATTCTTTGTGATCAGTGCATTGTTTCACACTGTGT